>NW_006425804.1:0-1184 GCF_000296735.1 Chrysochloris asiatica | reverse complement strand
TGTCTATTCCCTACCCTGTGCTCCACCTTCCTCTCCCTCCCCTCCCCTCACTCCTCTTCCATCTTCTTTTGATGCTTTCTGCATTATTCAATATTTTGTATATAGAATCCTTCAATATTTCATGTTGAGGCTTGACTTTTTCTTCAGTCCCCTCAGCTTAAGAAATGCTGAGTGTGTTCTTCCCTTTTGGTTTTCTAACTCCAGGTCTTTGCACATTTCTTTATAATATTTGACTTTGTTTACTTGAGCTGACCTTTGGGAGCTCTGTTGAGATCTTTCATCTCCTCATTTTTTTCATTTGCTTTAATATCTCTATGCTGAGAGTAAGTTTCAGAGTCTCTTCTGAAATCCATTTTTGTCTTTTTCTTCTTTCTTGTCTTCTCAATGACCTTTTACTTTCTTCTTGCATGATGTTCTTGATGTCATCCACAACTCTTCTAGTTTGTGGTCTTTAGTATCTAATGCGTCAAATCTGTTCTTCAGATGCTCTCTAAATTCAGTTGGGATGTATTAAAGGTCATATTTTGGCTCTCGTGGACTTGTTTTCATTTTCCTCAGCTTTAGCCTGAATTTGCTCATGAGCAATTGAAGAAGTATGATAAAAGAATACAACCCCAGGGTAAACCTTTCCTAATTTTAAATCATTCAGTGTTCTCTTGTTCTGTTTGAAAAACACACAGTGGAAAGCCTTTGTATAGTCAATAAAGCACAGGCAAACATCTTTCTGGTATTCTGTTTCCAGCCAAGATCCATCTGGCATTAGCAATGATATCTCTCATTCCACAACCTCTTCTGAATCCCACCTCAGTGTCTGGTTTCTCCCTGTCACTGTACTGCTGCAGCCACTTTCGAATTGTCTTTAGCAGAATTTTATTTGCATGCAATGATAATGGCATTGTCTGATGATTTCCACATTCCCGTAGGTCATTTCTCTTTGGAATGAGCACTAATACAGATCTCTTCCAATCAATTGGCCATGTAGCTGTCTTCCAAATTTCTTGGCATAGATGAGTGAGTGTCTCCAGTGCTGCATCAATTTGTTGAAAGATTTCAATTTGTATTCATGAATTCTGGAGACTTGTTCTTTGCAAATGACTTCAGTGTACTTTGGATTTCCTCCTTCAGTATCATTGGATCTTGGTTATATGCTACCTCTTGAAACAGTTGAACATCAACCATTTCTT
>NW_006425803.1:0-1213 GCF_000296735.1 Chrysochloris asiatica | reverse complement strand
CCCAGCCCATTCAGTTACCTATATTAACCCATTGGTAGGACCCCCAGCTCTGAGCACTCAGCCTGTTCAGTTACCTATATTAACCCCATTGTTAAGAACCCCAGATCTGAGTACCCAGCTCATTCATTTACCTATATTAACCCCATTGGTTGGAACCCCAGCTCTGAGCACCCAGCCCGTTCAGTTACCTATATTAACCCCATTTTAAGAACCCCAGATCTGAGTACCCAGCTCATTCAGTTACCTATATTAACCCCATTGGTAGGAACCCCAGCTCTGAGCACCCAACCCATTCAGTTAACTATATAAGCCGCATTGGTAGGCCACCCAGCTCTCAGCACCCAGCCCATTAAGGTATCGGTATTAACCCAATTGGTATGACCCCCAGATCTGAGCACTGAGCCCCTTCAGTTACCTATATTAACCCCATGGGTAGTACCCATAGCTCTGAGCACCCAGCCCCTTCATTTACCTATATTAACCCCAGTGGTAGGACCCCATCTCTGAGCACCCAGCCTATTCACTTACCTATATAAACCCCATTGGTAGTACCCTCAGCTCTGAGCACCCAGCCCCTATAGTTATCTATATTAACCCCATTGTTAAGAAGCCCAGATCTGAGTACGCAGCTCATTCAGTTACCTATATTAACCCCATTGATAGGAACCCCAGCTCTGAGCACCCAGCCCGTTCAGTTACCTATATTAGCCCCATTGGTAGGCCCCCAGCTCTCAACACCCAGCCCCTTCAGTTACCTATATTAACCCAATTGGTATGACCCCCAGCTCTGAGCACCGAGCCCCTTCAGTTACTTATGTTAATCCCATTGGTAGTACCCCCAGCTCTGAGCACACAGCCCCTTCAGTTACCTATATTAACCCCATTGGTAGGACCTCCAGCTCTGAGCACACAGCCCCTTCAGTTACCTATATTAACCCCATTGGTAGGACCTCCAGCTCTTAGCTCACAGCCCCTTCCGTTACCTATAGTAACCCCATTGGTAGGACCCCTAGCTCTGAGACCCAGGCCCGTCAGTTATCTGTATTAACCCCATTTTTAGGACACACAGCTCTGAACACATAGCCCCTTCATTTACCTATATTAACTCCATTGGTAGAACCCCCAGCTCTGAGCACCCAGCCCGTTCAGTTACCTATATTAACCCTATTGGTAGGTCCCTTCAAAGGACTGTGTGTGTGTGTGTGTGTGTGTG
>NW_006425802.1:0-1182 GCF_000296735.1 Chrysochloris asiatica | reverse complement strand
TTTTTTTTTTTTTTTTTATCTTCCTCTGTTGAAGTTCTGATCATCAGGCCATCAAAGCTAGGTCCAATGGGTACTATGTACAAGTTTGGGCATTCTTGGACATCTCCTCTCACTTCATATCAACTGGACACTTTGCTCTCAGCTCTAGCCCTCTGTGGCTATGTCCTTATCCATCAGCTCAGTAATCTGAGGTCTCACCAGACTTCAGACCAACCAGCCCCTCCTCTTCTCTCCTCATCTCCAGATTGATGGGAGTCTATGGAATGTTGTCGAACTCAGCCCATATTTTCCTTCATTACTGCCTTTCACCTTCTTCCACTCTTCAGTAGACCAACATGGTCACCAGCAAGCTTACATGCCTTGATGCCTGTATCTTAACTGCTAAGCCACTGAGAATTCTGGCCCAGTCAAGTTGACACAAAATCTTAATTTTCACAAAACCCTAAGGAGACTAAGACAAATTTATTATTAAGAGAAGTTGCCTTTAGTAATTCATTGATCACAGGATATGGTAAGATATATTTTGTTTGGAATAAACCTGTGCATGCATGAAATTGAACTCTACTAGCAATAATTTTTGACTCGTTCTTGTGTAATCTGTTTTTGATTATCATCATAGATCTGCAATTTCACCACAGTCATTTTCATCCCCTCAAGAAGAAATTCTGTACTCTTTATCTATTGCATCCCTGTGCTCTGTTTCCCCAGCCCTGTTGTTGTTAAGTGTCATTGAGTCAGTTCCAACTCATAGTGACCCTGTATAGGATTTCCCAGGAGTGGCTGGTGAGGTTGTACTGCCGACCTTGTGGTTCAAAGGTTATCCTACAGTGCCCAAAATGGACTCCTTCCCAGCCATAACACTCATCTACTTTCCACCTCCATACATAATTGCTATGGAGTTGATTTTAACTTAAAACGACTCTTTGGGATTGAGTAAAACTACCCCATAGGATTTCTAAGGGTGCCATCTTTATGGAAGCAGATTTGCAGGTCTTTTTCCCAGAGCAGCCTGTGGGTACACATGACCAACTGTTTGTTAGCAGCCAAGCATTTAACAATTATCTGCATATATGTTTCTATTCTGGGCATTTCATATGCATATAATTTGTAGTGGTTTTTTTTTTTTTTTTTTTTTAATCTTCCCTGACTGTCTTGCTCTACTCTGCATAATATATTCAAGGT
>NW_006425801.1:0-1188 GCF_000296735.1 Chrysochloris asiatica | reverse complement strand
ACCTCTATGCTGGATAGCAAGTTTCAGAGTCTCTTCCAATATCCATTTTGGTCTTTTCTTTCTTTTCTGTCTCTTATTGACCTTTTGCTTTCTTTCTGTATGATGTTTTTGACATCATCACACAATTCTTCTAGTTTTTGGTCATCAGTTTCAAATGTATCAAATTTATTATAGAGGTGGGATATGCTCAATGTCTTATTTTGGCTTTTGTGGATTTGGTTTAATTTTCGTCAACTTCAGTGTCTACTTAAACATGCAATTGATGGTCTTTTCCACGATCTGCCCTTGGCATTATTTTGATGGACACTATTGAGTTTTTCCATCATCTGTTCCCACAGGTTTAGAAAATTTGGTTTCTGTCTATGCCTTCTGGTAAAGTGCATGTGTATAGTCATTTTCAAGTTTTTAAAAAAATGTATTTGTAATCACTATATCATTAGTCTTACAAAGTTCTATCATGTGATCTCTAGCTCATTTCTATCACTAAGGCAATATTTTCAACTACTGATTCTTCCTCTTTGTTTCCAACCTTTACATTCCAATCACCAATAATTATCAATACATCTTGGTTACATGTTTTTTATCAATTTCAGACTGAAGAAGTTGGTAAAATTCTTCAATTTCATCATCACTGGCTTTAATGGTTGGTACATAAATTTGAATAAAATTTGTATTAACTGTTCTTCTTTGTAAGCCTGTAGATATTATCCCATCACAGACAGCATTATACTTCAAGATAGATCTTGATATATTATTTTTCATGATAAATGTGATGCTATTTCTCTTCAGTTTTTCATTCCAGTCATAGTAAACCATGTGATTGTCAGATTCAAAATGACAAATACCATTTCAGACCACTAATGCCTAGGGTGGAGCTCTGGTGTGACACTGCAGGTTAATGCACTGAATTGTAAGGTAGTTTTTAACTGCAAAGTCAGTGGTTCAAGCTCACCAGTCACTACTTGGAAACACTATACAGGGATACTATGAGTTGAGACCAACTTGACAGCACCTAACAACAATAACAATGCCTAGGATATCTATCATTACGTGTTCCATTTAATTTTGATAATTTCCAGTTTTCCTAGATCCATACTTTGTACAATTCATGTTCCCATTATAAATGGATATTTACAATTGTTTCTCCTCATTTTCAGTTGTGTGCCCTGTCAGCAAATGAAGGTCCTG
>NW_006425800.1:0-1239 GCF_000296735.1 Chrysochloris asiatica | reverse complement strand
TTCTCATTGAGTTCTGATTATCTATTCATCGGGACCAGGTCACGTGGGTAGGGAAAAAAATCTTTTGCAGTGACACATCAGACAAGGGATTCATTTCTAAAATATACAGGAAACTACAAAACCTCTACAAGAAAAAGACAAATAACCCAATTGAAAAATGGACACAGAACATGAACAGACCCGTCACCAAGGAGGAGATCCGGGCAACCAATAATCATATGAAGAAATGTACACGATCACTAACCATTAAAGAGATGTAAATAAAAACAGCATTGAGATATCATCTCATACTAACCATAACAGCAAAGATCAAAAAAGTAGAGGACAATAAATGCTGGAAAGGATGTGGAGAGACTGGAATGTTCCTTCATTGCTGGTGGGATTGCAAAATGGTCCAACCTCTCTGGAAAACAATATGGCACTTCCTCAGAAGGTTGGAAATAGAAATACCTTATGATCCAGAAATTCCTCTACTTGGTATTTATCTACAAGAAATTTGAGCCATAACACAAGTAGATACATGCACACCATCATTCACAGCAGCACTATTTACAATAGCAATAAGATGGAGACAGCCTAAGTGTCCATCAACTGAAGAATTGATAAACAAACTTTGGTACATAAACACAATGGAATATTATGCTACCTTGAAGAATAACAAGGAAGCTGCAATCCACTACATAACATGGATGAACCTTGAGGACATTATGTTGAGTGAAATTAGTCAGTCACAAAAGGAGAAATACTGACTAGGACCACTATTGTTAAAAAGTAAGAAAAAGAACCCATACTAAATGGTGGGGGTGGGGAATTCTTTGCTGGTTATCAGGATGTGGGGGTGGGGCAAGGGCAGGGAGGTGAAGGTGGAGCACAGGATAGGGAATAGACATAGGATAGTTTGGGTGCTGAGAGGGGGGCAATACACAAGAAGGGGGAAAGGAATGGAAAAACAAGGCAGAGGGGAATACAGTTAAGTAGGTTTGCACAGGCTAATTTGGCCAGAGGTAAATAATGATGTATGCACAACCTTGGAACAACAAGGCTCTGGGATACACAGGGATTAAGGCAAGGTTGGAAAGGGCAAAAGGGGGGTAAAAATGTTAAGTGGCTTGGCTGTCTTTTGAATCTTTGTTTCCCTGGCATACCATTATAAAATAGACACTTGAGGGGGAGAGAAAGGAATAGCCAGAAATATCACCATAGAAAGCTTGTAAGTCTGTCTTCTGCCTATAACTGATT
>NW_006425799.1:0-1194 GCF_000296735.1 Chrysochloris asiatica | reverse complement strand
TTTAGGTAGGTCGTGTTTTCCTGAAATTGTATCCAACTCTTCTAAGATTTCAAATTTGATAGAGTACAACTCTTTATTGTATTCTGTTTTTATCCTTTGATTTCCTTTGGTTCCATTGTGACATTGCCCATGAGGTTTCTAATGCAAGTTATTTGTGTCTTCTTCCTCTTTTCTTTTGTTAGGTTTGCCAGTGATTTGTCAATTTTATTAATCCTTTCAAAAACCCAGCTTCTTGTCCTGTTGGTTCTTTATATAGCTTTCCATCTCATTTATTTCTGTTCTTATCTTTATTCTTTCTTTTCTTTTGGTGACTGTAGGTTCCCTATGTTGGTTTTTTTGTAATTGTTGGAGATGCTGTGTTAATGTGCTAATTTTGGTTCTTTCTTCTTTTTGATGTGTGCATTTATTGCAATAAATTGTCCTCTCAAAACCATTTTCGCCATGTCCCAGAGTTTTTGGTATGTTGTATTTTCATTCTCGTTTGTTTCTAGGAAATTTATGAAATCAGATTTAATTTCTTCTTTTACCCAATTGCTATTTGTTATTCAGTTTCCATGTATTTTACTTTATTATCTTGGTCTTTGTATTCTTGTGGTGGATTGAGTTGCTGTGATTTTGAGGGCTCTGCCACCAGTATTTTAAATAACCAGCAGGGTCACCCATGGTGGACAGGTTTCAGATGAGCCTCCAGACAAAGACAGACTAGGAAGAAAGAGTAACGAACTACTTCTGAATAGCTAGTCACTGAAAACTCTATGAATAGCAGAGAAGCACTGTCAGATACAGGACCGGAAGGTGGGAAGGCACTCAGAATGTGACTGGGAAAAAAAATGCCTCCTCAAAGTAGAGGTGTCCATGATGACGTGAATAGAGTTAAGCTCGGGGGAGAAAAGCGCACAGAACCTTCATTTGCTGATGGGCCACAACTCAAAATAAAGAGAAACAGCTGTAAATATCCATTGAAAATCGGAACATGGAATGTACGAAGTACGAATCTGGGAAAATTGGAGGTTGTCAAAAATGAAATGGAACACATCAACATAGATATCTTAGGCATTAGTGAGCTGAAATGGACTGGTACTGGCCATTTTGAATCTGACAACCACGTGGTTTACTATGCAGAGAATGACAAATTGAAAAGGAATGGTGTTGCAGTCATCATCAAAAAGAACATATCCAGATCAGTCATGAGGT
>NW_006425798.1:0-1236 GCF_000296735.1 Chrysochloris asiatica | reverse complement strand
ATTGCACCTAACAACAACAACAAATTTACCATACAGAGAACATATGAATCTATGAAAATTGGGAGTTGTCAAAAATGTTATGGAATACATAAAGATCGATATCCTAGGCATTGTGGAGCTGACATGGAATGATATTGGCCATTTTGAATCGTATGATTTACTATGTCAGGAATGACAAATTGAGGAGGAATGACATCACATTCATCATCAGAAAGAACGTATCAAGATTTAACTTGAAGTTTAATTCTGTCTGTGATAGGATGAAGAATAGGAACCCAGTTACTCACTTTTTCCTAAAAAGACATTTTGTAACAATTAGTCCAGTCTATCTCCTTTGTGACAAATCGTTAAAGACTCGAAATTGTTAACTATTGATTTTCTTTAATAAAATAGTTTTTTGTTAAAAAATCAATTCAGTCTATTACTATTATTATTGTCTGTGCTAGTCAGCTGTTCTATGGTAACAAATGGTCCCCAAATCCCTCTGGCTTGGAAAACAGATGTTTCTTACTCATTTTACATGTTTGCATCGGTTGGCATTGTCTTAGCTCCCCTTTTTGGTGTTTTTTCTTTCTAAGATCCAGGCTGAAGGAGCAGCCCCTATTTGGAACATTTCATGTTCATGGCACAGGTAGAGAACCAGCGGATGCAGGCATTGGCTCTTAATCTTCTGCTCAGATGTGGCTATTTGTTTCTTGCCTTAAGTCACATGATCAAATCCTCTATCAATGGGTTGAGGATAAGTAATCCTTCCACAAGGAATCAGTGTGGATTTGTAATCCTCTCTACAGAAAGGAGAGTGAGTTTTTGGAACAGTAGTATATGTACCACATAAGCAAGCATTTACTGAGTGTTAGGGTGGAGTGCAACGGTAAGTGTTGGACTGCTAACCACAAGGTCAGCAGTTCAAAACCACTAACAACTCCACAGGAAAAAGAAGAGGCTGTCTACTCCTTTGAAGATTTACAGTCACAAAAACCCTATACAGGGTTTCTAAAAGTCAGAAGTGATTTGATGGCAGTGAGTTTGTGTTTTGGTTTCTAAGCCATTAAAAATCCTATAGAGCACAATTCTATTCAGACACATATGGAGTAGGCATGAATTGGAGTTGACTTGGCAGCAGCTAACAACTGTTTGCTAAGTACTGTTCTGAATACTTCACATTTGTTAACTTGTTGTTAAGTGCCTTCAAGTGGGCTCCAACTCATAGTGACCCTGTGTAGGGTGTTCCAGGAA
>NW_006425797.1:0-1239 GCF_000296735.1 Chrysochloris asiatica | reverse complement strand
TCGGAAACCCTGTACAGGGTCACTATGAGTCAGAACCGACTCCACGGCACATAACAACAATAACAACTGGTGTGGCACTCTGGGATGAGCAGTGGACTGCAAGGTCGGCAGCTTAAACCTTATGCAGGATCTCTATGAGTTAGAAGTGATTCAGCAGCACTTGACATTAACAATAATAAGCCTGTCGTCAGTGATTTAACCTTTCTACCAGAGTGCTTGTTTTAGTTTGACAATATTGTCAAGACTTTTTATAATAGCAGTCTCATAAAGTATTCATCCTTTTGTTACGGACTAATTGCACTCAACATAATGTCCTCCAGGTTCATGCTTGCTAGGAGGTGTTTCACAGACTCATCATTAATCTTTAATATTATGTAACATTGCACTGTGTGTGTATATACCATAGCTTGTCTATGCACTTCGCCATTGATGGCCATTTAGGTTCCTTCTATCTTTTTGCTGCTGTGAGCATGGGCATGCAGATATCTATTTGTGTCACTACTCTTGTGTTTCTAGGATGTGTATCTCCTAGTGGGATTGCTGGATTTTATGGCATTTCTATTTCCAGAATTTTAAGAATGTGCCATACCATTTTCCACAGTGGTTGCATCATTTTTCAGTACCAGCAAAAGTGTATGAGGGGTTCAGTCTCTCCACATCCTCACCAGCATTTGTTGTTTTATGTTTTTGTTCTTTTAAACTTTGTTATTAATGCTGAGATGAGATGCTATGTCATTGTTGTTTACATTTGCATCTTTATAATGGCTAATGATGGAGTCCTGGTGTGGCACTGTGAGTTAATGCACCAGACTGCAAAGCTGTTTGAACTGCAAGGTCGGCAGTTCAAGCTCACCAGCTGCTCCTAGGAGTTGGTCACTATACCCTATACAGTGTCGCTATGGGTCGGAACTGACTGAATGGCACTTCACAACAACAATGGCTAATGATAATGAGTATGTTTTCATATGTTTGTTGACTATAGCACTGTGGATCAATACCCTGGACTGCAAAGACAGTTTGAACCACAAGGTTGGCTCACTGTGGTCAGGATCACTGTGGGTCGGAACCAACTTGATGGCACTCAACAACAACAAAAATGGTGGTTTTGGTGGTAATGTGCCATGGAGTTGCTTCCAACTCATAGAGATCCTGCATAGGGTTTCCAAGGCTGTAAATCTTTACAGGAGCAGAAAGCCTCATCTTTCTCCTGCAGAAGAACAGCTGTTAGTTTCAAACTGC
>NW_006425796.1:0-1155 GCF_000296735.1 Chrysochloris asiatica | reverse complement strand
TATTAAGGCCACAGCTAACCACTGAACATGTCCAAGAAGCAAAAACATATGACCATATCAGCACATGTCCAGAAACAAGATAAAATGTCTAACACAAATGACTTAGAGGTAGATCTAGAATCCATTCTGGAAGGAGGCCAGGCCTTGGACATGCCTGAGAAGGAATTCAGAAAAATGATTATAAAATGTTTCAAAACACTATATAATGGAGTTGAGGAAAAATAAGGAAGAAGTCCTTAGGAAAATAAGGAAAGCACTACAGGGACAATTAAATAAGATAGATACAGTACTGGAAAGAATTCAAAACCCACAAAAAGAGGTCAAAACGATTAATAATAGAATATCAGAAATAGACAATACACTGAAAAGGCAAAAGAGTAGAACTGAAGAGATGGAAGCCAGAACTAGTGAACTGGAAGACAAATCTCTCAATACTACTAATAGAAGAGCAAGCAGGAAAAAGGATAAAAAAATCTGAAGAAGGTGTAAGATTCATGTTGGATAACATGAAGAGGAATAACTTAAGAATTATTGGCATTATGGAAAGGAAGAATCACACAAGTCCACAGAGGAGATAGCTGAAGAGCTTCTGGAAAAAACGATCACCAGGAAGCATAGAACCCCAAAAGAAAATCACCAAGACATAGCATAATCAAGCTCTCCAAAATCAAAAGGAGAAATCCTGAAAGCAGCTAAGGAAAAGAGAAACATTATGTACAAAGGCAAGCAAGTCAGATTAAGCTTGGATCTCTCAACAGAAACCATGCAGGCAAGATATCAATTGGGAGCCATATATAAAACCCTGAAAGAAAAAAACCTGCCAACTAAGAATCCTTTATTCAGCAAAGGTATCACTCAAATATGATGCTGTTATCAAAACATTCCAGGATAAACAGAAGCTAAGGGATTTTGCCAAAGCCAACCCTGCTATGAAAAGTATCCTAAAGGGAATTCTGTGGACTGAGAACTAACAAGAACACACAACAACCAGAAATTGACATATGTAGCAGCATCTTCTGGAACTCAATCGAAAAATAGAAGAGCCGAGAACAGAATAAAACTGTAAGAACATATTCAGAGGATCTGGGTGGTCAGTCTCTGATCAAAACAATTACAATGTGAAAGAAGGTAAACACATAGGAACAGAGATCCAGA
>NW_006425795.1:0-1240 GCF_000296735.1 Chrysochloris asiatica | reverse complement strand
CCCACCATCTCTTGGCGTCGTCTTCTCTGCCTCCATCTCAGGCCTCACTGCCTCTCTGGGTAAGATTCCACTCTTCGCTCTTCTCCATCGATGGTCCCAGGGTCCTCCACTCCTAGACTGATAAGTTAATCACTCCCCTCTTTGCTACAAAATGTCCATTTAGATTTACAACTTTCACAATCAGTCCTGATAACAATTGTTCACCATTGCATCACAAGAGACCCATCTGTATTTTGTTTCATCAGCCCTTCCTGGACAGGCTGGACACTATTCACTGAAGACTCTACCTTCCTCCATGCCCTTTGGATCTAGGTTCCTTCCTGAAAGCTTGTAAACCAGTCACTTCTTGCCTTTGTATCCCTACCCCCCATTTTGGGTAGCCAATGTCCAAGTTGCCCATCCCTATCTACCCTTTGTGTGGAGGGGGTGGGAATAGTTCTTGCAGCAGGGATTTGTTTCCTCTTTTGAGCTACTGCATTCATAGGTGTAGGTCCTGTTTATCGAATTGTATCAGATGACACTTTTTTTCCTTTCCTTTCTTCTTCGGGTCGAACTCTGTTTATCCAGTCATTGAAGTCCAGTCAAATGGGCATCATCTGCAAGTGTGGGTGTTCTTACGTCTGTCCAGCCTCTTTTTATCAGCTGGCCGCCCCACTCTCCACTCTAGACTTCTGTGGTTGTGTCCTTGACTCTGAGCCCATGAGTCCCCAGATGTTGCCTCGCTACTGGCTGACCAGGTCTCCACCCGGGTTCACAGTAGTTTGCTGAATGGTGTAGGGCTTAGCTCGCCACTTCATTGATGTTCTTTGGTCACTTCCTCTTTTGGGTGACATGCATGGTTGTCAGTCAAAGTGTATAGTTCCCTTGCATCTTAGTCTTGGAAGAGAATTTGCACTGAGAGGATCCGACCACTTGTCTTGATGTCTCCTGGGCAGGCCACCTGTATATTCTTGTGGTAACAGTCGGACTGCCCTTATTGTTTTGTATTTTTCCTGTAGGTCCTTCTTTCAAGAAGTATCTTCTAGTTTTCTAGCTGCTCCCAGTGCTCCTTCTTTTTTGAAATTGTTTTTTATTTATGGTTTGATAGCATAGCCCTCTTTAATACTCCTACTTTTTATAGTGTCTTTCTTTGCCTCACCACAACCTTTCAAATTATAGCTTGTTGTTGTTGTTGTTGTCAGGTGCCATCGAGTCGGAACCGACTCATAGCGACTCCATGCACAGCAGAACGAAACAATGT
>NW_006425794.1:0-1240 GCF_000296735.1 Chrysochloris asiatica | reverse complement strand
ATGGAGGGGGTGGGAATGATCCTTGCTGTAAAGATTTGTTCCCTCTTTTGAACTACTGCATCCATAGGTATAGGTCAACTTCATCAAATTGTACCAGATTAGTCTTTTTTTCCTCTTCTTTCTTCTTCTAGTTGAGTTCTGATCATCCAGTCATTGAAGCCAGGTCAAGTGGGTATTATTTGCAAGTGTGGGTGTTTTGTGCATATGCCCTCTCTTCTTATCAGATGGATGCTTCACTCTCCACTCTAGTCCTCTGTGTCTGTGTCACTGACTCTGGGCCCAAGAGTCCCCAGGTCTTGCCACACTGCTTGCCAACCAGGTCTCCACCCGGGTTCACAGAAATCTATTGAACATTGTAGGGCTTAGCTTGCAGCTTCATTGCTGTTTTTCCCTCACTTCCCCTTATCGGTGACGAGTGTGGTCACCTGCAAATACCTTTTTAAACAGCATAAAAGATGACTGTGCACATGGACTTCACCAGATGGAATACACAGAAATCAAGTTGACTACATCTGTGGAAAGAGACAATGGAAGAGCTACAATATCATCAGCCAAAACAAGGCCAGGGACAGACTGTGGAAAAGACAATCAATTGTTCATATACAAATTTAAGTGATGTTGAAGAAAATAAAACAAGTCCAAGAGAGCTAAAATATGACCTTGAACATATCCTATCTGAATTTAGAGCAGATATGATCCATTAGACAATAATGACAGAAGACTAGAAGTTATGGGATAACATCAAGAACATCATACAGGAAGAAATCAAAAGATCATTAAGAAGACAAGAAAGAAGGAAAAGACCAAAGTAAATGCCAGAAGAAACTCTGAAACTTACTCTCTAACATATAGTTGCTAAAGCAAATGGAAGGAATGATGTAAAAGAGCTGAATAGAAAATTTTGGAGGGAAGTTCAAGAAGACAAAGTCAAATATTATAATGAAACGTACAAAGATTTAGAGCTAGAAAACCAAAAGGGAAGAACACGGTCAGCATTTCTCAAGCTGAAGAAACTGAAGACAAACTTCAAGCTTCGACTTGCAATAATGAAGGATTTTATGGGCAAAACATTGAATGTTGTAGAAAGCATCAAAAGAAATGGAAGGAATATACAGAGTCACTGTACCAAAAAGAGATGGTTGATATTTAACCATTTCAAGAGGTAGCATATGATCAAGAGCCAATGATACTGAAGGAAGAAATCAAAGGTACATTGAAAGCATTGGCAAAGAACAATACT
>NW_006425793.1:0-1240 GCF_000296735.1 Chrysochloris asiatica | reverse complement strand
TTACGGGAGTAGAAAGCCTCATCTTTCTCCCGCGGAGCAGCTGGTAGTTTCGAACTGCTGACCTTAAGGTTCGCAGCCCGATTCGTAACCACTACGCTATAGTGGGTTGCAAGTTTGGTTGCCAACCACAAGGTCAGCAGTTCAAATCTAACAGCTGCTCAGTGGGAGGAAAACACAGCTTTCTGCTCCTGTAAAGATTTCTGACCTCGGAAGCCCTATATAAAGTTGCTATAGATTGGAATTGACTTGGTGGTACACAACCCTCACCACCACCACCTGTTGTAAACATATTTTATATCTGTATACACACACACACACACACTTATATATATAGTTGTTAGATACCGTCAATACAGTTCCAAACCATAGCCACCCTATGTATAATAGCAGGAAACCCAACTGCTATATGTGAGCCCATTGTTACTGTCTCCCCGTTTTCACTAACCCTCCACTTTCCCAAGCGTGATAACCTTCTTCAGACACTGGTCCGTCCTGACAAACTGCCTTAAAGTATGAGACAAGTCTCCCCATAGTAGCTTCCAAGGAGAAATCCAGCTATACTTCTTCCAAAAACAGATTTGTTCATTCAACGCATCAAATCTGCTATTGAGAAGGTCTCTAAATTCAGGTGGAATATACTCCTGGTCATATTTTGGCTTTTGTGGACTTGTTTTAATTTTCTTCAGCTTCAATCTGAACCTGCATATGAGCAATTGATGACCTGTTCTACAGTTGGCCCTGACGTTATTTTGTCTGATGATATTGAGAGTTGCTAGCTTCTTCCCACAGCTGTAGTTGATTTGACTCCTTTGTATTCCACCTGATGAGGACCACATGTAGAGTCACTGTTTATGTTGTGGAAAAAAAGTATTTGCAAGTCCTGCAAAGTTTTATCATGCAATCTCCAACATTGTTCTATCATCAAGGCCATAGTTTCCAGCTGCCAATCCTTCATCTTTGTTCTGATCTTTTGTATTCTAATCACCTGTACATATGTGATTTAATCTCAGGGCTGCCTTATATATAGTGTTGTTGTTGTCAAGTGCAGTTGAGTTGGATCTGAGTTATAGCAACCTAGAAGAGGCTGGTGGGTTTGAACTGCTTATTCTACAGCTCCACACCAGGAATGCTTATATATAATTGTTGTTGTTAAGTGCCGTTGAGTCGGTTCCGACCCATAGCGACCCTGTACAGGGTTTCCGAGGGTGTAAATCTTTACGGGAGTAGAAAGCCTCATCTT
>NW_006425792.1:0-1233 GCF_000296735.1 Chrysochloris asiatica | reverse complement strand
TAGGGAAGACTTCTTCTACCAACTTTTCAGCAATTTTCTCTGTGCTTTTTATTGTGTCTTTTCCTGTTCTGGAATTCCAGTCACCTGTAAGTTATTCCTCTTTATGGTGTTCCACAGAATTCTCAGGCTTTCTTTGTATTTTTTCCTTCTTTTTTTGATGGTTCTTCTAGCATACTAGTATCAAGAGATATAATTGAATTTTTTTCCATCTATAAATCTGTTAAAATGGGCTATTTATTTAGATCTTCTTTTGTGTGATTTAAGTATGTTTTCTTATTTTCTTGATAAAAATGTCTTGTGTATCTTTTGCTAGATTAATTTATAGGCTGTTGCTGTCGTTAAGTGCCGCCGAGTTGGTTTCAAGTCTTAGCGGCCCTATGTAGGGTTTCTGAGGAGCACCTGGTGCATTTGAACTGCTGACCTTGTGGTTTGCAGTCCAATGCTGACCCTACAGTGCCACAGGTACCTTAGTATTATAATTTGTTATTGCAAATGGTTTGTCAGTTTGTTGTACTGTGTTGGCTTGTTTGTTGCTGTGATACTGGAGGCTATGCTATTGTTTTGTAATTACTAGCAGGCTTATCCATTCAGGCTTCAGTAGAGCTTCCCAGACTAAGACAGACTAGGAAGAAGAAAGATGGACTACTTCTGAATGTTTGTTCTTGTTGTGAAGTACCATGGAGTTGGTTCCGACTCAGTGACCCTGCGCAGGGTTTCCGAGGCTGTAAATCTTTACGGGAGCAGAAAGCCTCATCTTTCTCCCAGGGAACAGCTGGTAGTTTTGAACTGCCAACCTCGATGTTAGCAGCCTAATTCGTAACCACTACGCTGCCAGAGCTCCTTAATGTTTAGCCACTGAAAAACTTAGGAATAGCAGCGTAAGACTGTCATATATAGTGCTGGAAGATGAAAACATTATGAGTTGCAAGTGTAACAACAATTGTGAGGATGGCACAGGACCAGAAGTTCTTTGTTCTGTTGTGCATAGCTTTGCTATGAGTCAGAACTGACTTGATGGCACCTAACAACAACAACAACTGCAAATATATCTTTTTAGAAATTACATTTTCAAATGATTGTATTGCTTATAAAGAAATGCAATTGGTATATATAAAAGGAGTTCTGGTAGCGTAGTGGTTACGAATCCGGCTGCGAACCTTAAGGTCAGCAGTTCGAAACTACCAGCTGCTCCGCGGGAGAAAGATGAGGCTTTCTACTCCCGTAAAGATTTAC
>NW_006425791.1:0-1240 GCF_000296735.1 Chrysochloris asiatica | reverse complement strand
TGGATGGGCATAAATATGGCTATTCTAAAGTTAATTTGTCAGGTGAATGTCTTCCATTTATTGGAGTAGATAAGTGAGCACTTACAGTGCTATATCAATTTGTTGAATTACTTCAATTGGTATTCTGTCAATTCTGGGAGCTTGTTTTTGAGCAAAGCCTTCAGTGCAGCTTAGACTTTGTCTGTCACTACAATACTGTGTCCTGAAATAGTTGAACACTGATCTTTTCTTTTTGATACAGAGACTCTGTATATTTATTCCATCTTCTTTTGATGCTGCCTGCATTGCTCAAATTTGTCTCCATAGAATATTCCATACTGCTGGGCTGCTAATCTCACAGTTAGCAGTTCTAAACTACCAGCTTTTCCGTGGGAGAAAGATGAGGCTTTCTGCTCCCGTAAAGATTTACAGCCTCAGAAACCCTATGCAGGGTCACTTTGAGTCGGAACCAACTCCATGGCACATAACAACAAAAACAACAACAACAACTTGAGGCTTGAATTGTTTTTCACTTGTTTCAGCTTGATAAGTGTGGACCATGTTCTTATTTTTTGTTTTATAACTCCAAATTTTTGTATAGATCATTACAATAGTTTACTTTGTCTTCTCAAGCCACCTTTTGAAGTCCTCTGTTCTGCTCTTTGGTAATTTCTTTCTTTTACTTTAGCTAAACTGATTGACACTGGCCATTTCGAAATGGACAACCATGTCGTCTATTTTGCTGGGAATGACAAATTGCAGAAAAATGGCCTTGTTTAGTTATCAAAAGAACATTTTCAGATCTATCCTGAAATACAGTGCTGTTAGTGGCAGGATTGTATCCATGTACCTACAAGAAAGATCGGTTAATGCAAATATTTTTCAAATTTATACACCACCCACTAATGCCACAGAGGAAGAAATTGAAGATTTTTATCAACTTCTGCAGTCTGAAATGGATGAAATATACAATTGAGATGCATTGATAATTACTAGTGATTGGAATGAAAAAGTTTAAAAAATATGGTCTTGGTAATAGAAACCACTCAGGAGAGAGAGTGTATAGTAGGATTTTGCAAGACCAATGACCAATCAGAAATACTTTCTTCAACATAGTGACTATACATGTGGGACTTGCTAGCTGGAATACATAAGAATCAAATTGATTACTTCTACGGAAAAAGACAATGTTTAATCTCAAATATTGTATCTCAAAACAAGTCCATGAGTCAACTGAGAATTAGACCATCAATTGCTCATA
>NW_006425790.1:0-1240 GCF_000296735.1 Chrysochloris asiatica | reverse complement strand
CACTTTATAAAGAGGTCTTGTGCAACAGATTTGTCTAATGCAATATGTCGTTTAATATCTTGATTGCTGCTTCTGTGAGTGTTGATGGTTGAACTGAGCAAAATGAAGCCTTTGACAATTTCAATCTTTTCTCCATTATTATGGTGGTGGTTGTGTGCTGCGTAGTCATTTCTGACTCATAGCGACCCCACTTAGGGTTTCTGAGACTGTATATCTTTACAGGAGCAGAAACCCTTTTCTGTCGCCCATGGAATGGCTGATAGTTTTGAACTGCTGACCTTGAAGTTAGCAGCCCGATTTGTAACCACTGTGAGGCCAGAGCTCCTTTGTATGGATGTTGTTTATTGGTCCAGTGGTGAGGATTTGTGTTTTCTTTGTGTTGAGGTGCAGTCCATACTAAGGCTGTGGTATTTGATCTTCATCTGTATTTTAAGTTCTCTTTGCTTTCAGCAAGCAAGGTTGTATAATTTGTATATCACAGGTTATTATAATGAGCCTTCCTCCAATCCTGATACCACATTCTTCTTCATGTGAAACAGCTTCTCGAATTGTTTGCTCAGCATACATACAGATTGAATAAGTGTGGTGAAAGAATACAGCACTGGTGCACACTTTTCCTGATTGTAAACCATTTAGTGATTCCATGTTCTTTTCAAATAACTTGATCTATGTATAGGTTCCTTGTGAGCATAATTAAGTGTTCCGGAATACTCACTTCCTCAATGAGTTGTCCGTAGCTTTCGTAGTCCATAAATCAAAATTTGCCTTTATGTAGTCAATAAAAAGCACAGGTGAGCATTTCTCTGGTTTTTGCCAAGCTCCATCTGATTTCAGCAGTGATACCCTCGTTCCATGTCATTGGACACCATTCTTGGTTAAATGGAGTGACTTGGGCCTGAACTTCTCTCTGACAGCTCTCTGTTACGTGCTGTTGCTTTGTTTGTAAATTATTTAGCAAAATTTTACTTGCATGTGATATAAAATGATATTGTCCAATGATTTCTGCATTCCCTTGGGTTACCTCTCTTGGGAATGGGCACAAATAGTGCTCTCTTTCATTCAGTTGGCCAGGTAGCTGTCTTCAAAATTTCTTGGCATAGAAGAGTGAATGCCTTCAGGGCAGCATCCATTTGTTGAAAGATTTCGATTTGTATTCCATCAATTCCCGGAACCTTGTTCTTTGCCATTGCCTTCAGTATCATTGGCTTTTGATCATATGCTCTTGAAATGGTTGAGCATC
>NW_006425789.1:0-1229 GCF_000296735.1 Chrysochloris asiatica | reverse complement strand
ATCTTATTGTATTTCATTTAATTGCAATGATTAAAATCTCCTCCGTGCATCATCAAATAACCAAAGGATACACCCCACGGGCCCGCTCCTCCCCCCACCCAGCTGTCAGCAAACAGCTCCTTTAGTCCCCCCACCATTTGGGGTCTGGGCAGTTTTCAGCCCCCCACCCAAGGTATCCCAGTTAGTTATAGGCTGGATCCAGGCTCACATGTTTTCTATTGTGATGTTTCTGACTGCCTCCCTCTCCGCAAGTGTCTATTTCACAATGGTAGGCAAGGGAAACCAAGATTGAAAAGACAGTCAAGCATCTTAACATTATTCCCCTCTTTTCCCCCTTTCAAGCCATACCTCAATCCCTGTATCCTGTAGCCCTATTATTCCAGGGTTGTGCATACCTCATCATTTAGCTCTGTCCCACCTAGCCCATGTGAACCTGCCCAACCGTTCTCCCGTATGCTTTGTTCTTCTTTTTCCCCTCCCCCTTCTAGTGTATTGCCAGCCTTCACCTTTCCCCCACTCCCAGGCACTCCTGTGTCTATTCCCTATCCTGTGCTCTTTTTTCCCCTCCCTCCCCACCTCTCATCCCATACATACCAGAGATGAGCACTTATATATAGATTCCCTCCCCCCTTTTGGGTGGGTTCTTTTTCTTAGTCTTTTACTATAATCATCTTAAGCAGTATTTCTCATTTTCTGACTAATTTCATTCAGCATAATGTCCTCAAGTATCATCTATGTTATGCGATGGCTTGCAGCTTCCTTGTTGCTCTTCAAGGTATCATAGTATTCCATGGTGTGTATGTACCACAGTTTATCTATACTTCAATTGATGGGCATATTGGTTATCTCCATGTTTTTGCTATGTAAATAGTGCTACTATGAACATTGGTGTGCATATATCTTCTCGGATGTGGCTCTTTTTTCTTGTGGGTAAATACCAAGTAGAGAAATTGCTGGGGCATACGGCATTTCTATTTCCAACTTTCAGAGGAAGCGCCATATTGCTTTCTAGAGTGGTTGGACCATTTTGCATTCCCACCAACAATGTAGGAGGGTCCTAGTCTTTCCCATCCTCACCAGCATTTGTTGTCCTCTGCTTTTGTTTATCTTTGCTGTTGTTGCTGATGTGAGATGATATCTCATTGTTGCTTTGATTTGCATTTCTGTGATGACTAGTGATTGTGAACATTTCTTCATATGTTTATTGGCTGCCTGGATCTCCTCCTTAG
>NW_006425788.1:0-1240 GCF_000296735.1 Chrysochloris asiatica | reverse complement strand
TCTTTCTCCCGCGGAGCGGCTGGTAGTTTCGAACTGCTGGCCTTAAGGTTCGCAGCCCGATTCGTAACCACTACGCTACCAGAGCTCCTTTTATAGCAGTAACATTTTTCATAAGCCCAGCTTTCCCGCCCAAACTCACTGCCAATTTATAGAGACCCTGTGTAGGATTTCCAAGGCTGTAAATCTTTATGGGAACAGAAGGCCTGGACCTTCTCCCTCAGAGCAGCTGGTGGGTTTGAACCACCAACCTAGCAGTTAGCAATCCAGTGCTTATCCTACAGTGCCATGAGGGCTCCTTAATCCAGTTTACTTGTATCAGTAAACCTACAGTGCGAAAACTCTGATTTACTTTTTGAATTTTCTAATGTGTACTTGTCAGAGTTGTCTTTATTGTTGTTGTTAAGTGCTGTCGAGTCGGTTCCGACCCATAGCGACCCTGTACAGGGTTTCCGATGGTGTAAATCTACGGGAGTAGAAAGCCTCATCTTTCTCCCGCGGAGCGGCTGGTAGTTTCGAACCGCTGACCTTAAGGTTCACAGCCCGATTCGTAACCACTACGTGTGCGTGTTAGTGAATAATAACACTGATAGATGAACAACAAAGCGACCTTGAGATAAGTACACTCAGAATGTTCCTTAGATGCAAGGATGGGAAGACTTCACATCACGCACTTTGAACATGTAAAGGAGGGACCAGTACCTTGAGAAGGACATCATGGTTGGAAAAGTAGAAGGTCAGTGAAGAAAAGGAAGACTGCCCCCGATGATATGGATTCACACAGGGGCTTTAACAATGGAGTCATACATAAGCACACTGTGAGGACAGCAATAGTCCTGTAGTACATTAGGTTGCTATGAGTCAGAACTGACTCAATGACACCTAACAGTAACACAATAACAACAGATTGTTGTTGTTATTAAGTGCTGTCAAGTCGGTTCCAACCCATAGCGACCCTGTACAGGGTTCCTGAGGAGCAGCTGGTGAGCTTGAACTGCCCACCTTGCAGTTCAAGTGGCTTTGCAGTCTGGCGCATTAACCCACGGCGCCATACCAGGACTTAAACAGCATATTACTACTCATAAAATGTACCACCACCACCACAACAAAAGGCAGTTGTAAGTATGGTTTGAAGTCCTGGTGTGGCACTGTGGGCTAATGCATCAGACAGTAAAGTCGTTTGAACTGCAAGGTCGGTGGTTCAAGCTCACCAGCTGCTCCTTGGAAACCCTATACAGGGTCG
>NW_006425787.1:0-1139 GCF_000296735.1 Chrysochloris asiatica | reverse complement strand
TATTCCAACCCACTGCTAGGTAGGGAGAGGCATCATATTACATCATCCTATCATCTGGACACCTCTACAAATCTTTATTTTTGATTTTATAATTGCTTGAGAATTTGACCTTCAGAACTCCTAGTCTCACAAAAGATGTTAAATCTTCCTGCTGGCAGTCTATAATCTACGCAAACACTTCTGCTTTATCAGATGATTGTAGGAAACCCACATAGTCTTTCAGGTATGTTCATCAAGAATTAAAGTTCACAACAGAGCAAATCCATCACCCTCATATATTGTGTATAATTAACTACTGGTGCATCCTTATAAGGTGACCCAAGACATGGACTTTAGGTATAATCAAATCACTAAGCCAAAAACCATTTCCATTCTTCCTTTGGACTTTGAATCACAGGCATTATATATACTGTGTGCCCTAAGGGTACACTCGAACTCTTTGCCATAGTTTTTGGTACCTGGGACTAACATTTCTATTGTTTTAGCATTTTAGTTCTTTTATTACAGTGGAGACAGTGGGGAAGTGACTGACCCTCTTGGTCTGGGCTGTTTTCCGCCTAAACCATGTTGTTAAATGCCATCTTTTCAGTCGGGACTCAGCGGTGTTTCATAGGTAAGGTTTACAATGGGCGGCCAGTGGATTTGAACTCCCCACCTTGTGGTTCGCATTCCAGTGTTTATCCTACAGTGCCACACCACAGACCCACAATTACCCCTGGGAACTCCTGGTGTGGGTCTGTAGGATAAGCACTGGACTCAGAATCAAAAGGTCAGAGGTTCAAACGCATCAGCTGCTCTTTAGAAACCCTATACAAGGTCTCTAAGAGAATCCACTCTACTGCACTTGAACAACATCTGTATATTTAAAGGATACCCTACTAAGGGGATTCTTTTCTTTCTCTGAACCAGTCATTATTTCTCTAGTTCCGGAAAGGGATCGAAGAGGTGCGATTTTCAGGAGTCAACTGCCAAGGCACATTTTTTTCCAAATCAGGTAAGTCGAGTTAGTCAGGTAAACCAGAAAACTATTAAATGCCAAAATAACCCAAAGCAAAATTACTAGCCACGCCTGACAGTACTTAACGCCCCTCCTCTTTCTGTCGGCCTGGCGCTTTTGGTTCATCCAGGAGTTCCAGGAA
>NW_006425786.1:0-1179 GCF_000296735.1 Chrysochloris asiatica | reverse complement strand
ATTTAGAGATCATCTGAAGAACAGATTTGATACATGAAACACTAAAGACCAAGACCAGAAGAGTTGTGGGATAACATCAAGAACATCATACAGGAAGAAAGCAAAAAGTCATTAAGAAGACAAAAAAGAAGGAAAAGTTCAAAATGGATGTCAGAAGAGACACTGAAACTTGCTCTCCACCATAAAGCAAATGGAAGAAATGAGGAGGTACAAGAGCTGAACAGAAAATTTCAAAGGTCAGCTGGAGAAGACAAAGTCAAATATTATAACAAAATGTGCAAAGATCTGGAATCAGAAAACAAAAAAGCAAGAACACACTCAGCATTTCTCAAGCTGGGGGAACTGAAGAAAAAATTCAAGCATCTACTTTCATTATTGAAAGATTCTATGGGAAAATTATTGAATGATGCAGAAATCATCAAAAGAAGATGAAAGGAAATGCAGAGTCACTGTACCAAAAGGAAATGGTTACTGTTCAACCATTTCAAGAGGTAGCATATGATCAAGAGCCAATAATACTGAAGGAAGAAGTGCAAGGTGCATTGAAGGAATTGGCAAAGAAAAAGGCACCGGGAATTGATGGAATCAAAATTGAAATCTTTCAAGAAAGTGAGGTGGCACAGGAAGCACTCACTCATCTCTGCCAAGAAATTTGGAAGACAACTATCTGGCTGACAGATTGGAAGAGAACTGTATTTGTGCCCATTCCAAAGAGATCCATATTTATGCCCATCCCAACGGAATGTGGAAATCATCAGACAATATCTTTAATATCTCATGTGAGTAAAGTTTTACTAAAGAAATGGCTACAAGCATACATTGACAGAGAACTTCCAGAGAATCAAGCCAGATTCAGAAAAGGACGTGGAACAAGGGATGTCATTGCTAATGTCCAATGGATCCTGGCTGAAAGCACAGAATACCAGAAAGTTGTTTACCTGTGCTTTATTGACTATGCAAAGGCTTTTGATTGTGTGGATCATGACAATCTGTGGACAACATTACGAAGAATGAGAATTCCAGAACACTAAATTGTGCTCCTGAGGAATCTGTAAATGTACCAAGAGGCAGTTGCTTGAACAGAATATGGAAATACTGAATGGTTTAAAATGAAGAAAGGTGTGTGACAGGGTTATATTCTTTCACCATACTTATTCAATCTGTATACTGAGCAAATAA
>NW_006425785.1:0-1240 GCF_000296735.1 Chrysochloris asiatica | reverse complement strand
AAACAAATCTGGTTTAATTTAATATCTGATACAAATTAGCTTCAATTTCTGCTCAAATGCAAATCAATAAAGCTACTTTCAGAAGCAACAGAGTAAACAACTGCTTTCAGGCTAAAGTTTTGCCTTGAACAGAAGTACAGTCATTGCTTAGGCATGTCATTGCCAAGGGCAAGTCTGTCAAGAAGAAACATAGTTTTGCCTGACAAGTCCTGGTAAGAACATTCCTGGAGGCCTGTGGATCTTGGCGAGGTTTACAGTAGACTTGTGAAGCATTTTCACACCTGAAATTAATGCCATAGGAAACACTGAGAATGAGAAAACCAGTCATAAGTCAACAACCAGCATAGTTCTTCATTATTATGATCTTACTGCCTGCAGCTATGGTCTATATGGAGATTCTCAAATGACTCCCTCCCCTCTTGTTCAAGCATCCAACAGGAACATGAGATACCTCTGCAGCAAACGAGTACCCTATACTTAAAAGTTCTAGTTAAAGGAGGTGGATCCTGAGGCTAAAAAACCAGTGGCCTGTGAGTCAGTTCAGCCTCAGGAACACTTCAGGTTTGTCAAGGTGGAATTGGGTTCAGAGTTTTCAAGGGAGAATATTTTGAAAGTAGTTCAACAAACCTTTCATCAAAGGTAACCCAAGTAGACTCAAACCACCAGTCTTTTGGTTGGCAGTGAAAATGATTAACCACTTGTACCACTCAGGGGCTCTTTTTCTTATTGTTGTTAATGCCCTTAAATTGACTCTGACTCATACTGACCTTATGTATAACTGAACAAAACAATGTCTTTACCTGTGCTCTCTTCAAGACAGTTTGAATTTGTGAGTCCACTGTTTTGCCTGGTATATCAAGAATGGATTCCTTTGATTTCACTGACACTCTATATTAACACCACGACTCCTCTGTCAGTTTATCATACTGTGGTGGCTTGTGAGTTGCTGTGATTTTGGAACCTATGCCACTGGTATTTTAAATACCAGCAGTGTCACCCATGGTACAAAGGTTTCAGATGAGCTTTCAGACAAACATAGACTAGGAAGAAGGAGTGACGAACTACTTCCAAATATCTAGTCACTGAAAACCTTACGAATAGCAGAGAAACACAGTCAGATATAGTGCCAGAAAATGAGACCCTCAGGTTGGAAGGCACTCAAAATACGACTGGGGAAGAGCTGCCTCCTCAAAGTAGAGTTGATCGTGATGACACTAATGGAGTAAAGCCCATGGGACAA
>NW_006425784.1:0-1240 GCF_000296735.1 Chrysochloris asiatica | reverse complement strand
ATAACCATAAAAATATTCAAATAGACCCCCCTTCCTTGTTATCATTAGGTACCATCAAGGCAGTTCTGACTCAAAGCAACCCTATGCACAACAAAACAAAACAAAACAAAACACTAACCAGTCCAACACCATCTTCACATTGTTGTTATATTTATACCCATTGTTATATCTGAGCACAATGGACCCCTAACAGAATCAAAATTATCTATATATGCTAAACTGGGTTTGCAAACCTGATCTCACAAACTGTCAAATTCAGAGATTATAAATTCCACTGAATTTGAAAAAAATCAGTGATGGCACCTTAAAGGAAAAATTGTCTGCCTGTGTTTTGTTAAGTAAAGGAGGCAACGTCAAAGAACAAAAATATGATTAGCAGAATTTGCAGATAATGGCATTAGCTAATTGGATGAGTCTGACTTCTTAAAGTAACAAATTAATTTTACTTTATTCTCTCTGAAGTCAGTCTGCTTAATTTTGTTATATTTATTTATTTCAAATGCTTATATATAATAAGATCCATCTAAATCTTAGATCTATGATTATGTTAACATAAGAGAGATGGATTGTGTACCAAGATCCTAAAGTATTCTGTAGTACTAGAAAAGAATTATTCTTTATTGAGATGTAATATCATGTGGTTGGAAACTACCAGCCGCTCCGAGGGAGAAAGATGAGGCTTTCTACTCCCGTAAAGATTCACACCCTCGGAAACCCTGCACAGGGTCGCTATGGGTCGGGACCGACTCGATGGCACTTAACAACAACAACAACAACAACAACAACAACAATATCATGTGAGCCTCTTTACTTTCTCCACCTTTTTTTGGAATAAATAAAATTTGTAAGATTAAGGTGCAGCTATTTAATAATTCAACAAAAGTCGTAAGTAAGATTGCCTAAATATTCTCAGACAACTTTTAGTTGGACTCTTCCTTTCTTCACTTATCCCAGCCCTCTAAGTGATTCATACTCATTGGCTCTGCATCATTCTTTGTTGTTTTAGTTAGGTGATGCTGAGTCTGTACTGGCTTACAGCTATCTTATGCAAAACAGAACACTGTCCTGTCCTGCACCAAACTCACAGTGCTGCCGCCACTGTGTTAATCGAGGGGTTTTCCTCTTTTGCACTGACCCTCCACTTTACCAAGCATGACGTCCTTCTCCAGGGACAGGTCTCTCCTCATAATATGTCCAAAGTATGTGAGATGAAGTCTGGCCATCCTGACTTCTAAGGAGC
>NW_006425783.1:0-1200 GCF_000296735.1 Chrysochloris asiatica | reverse complement strand
CAGTCACTGGGGAAGGATATCATGTTTGGTAAGGTGGAGGGTCAGAGAAAAAGAGAATGACCCCTAATGAGATGGATTGGCCAAATGGCAGCATCAGTAGACTCAAGCATGGCAATAGTAGTGAGGTTGGCCCAGGATTGGGTAGTGTTTCATTCTGCTGTGCATAGTATCGCTGTGAGTCGGTACTGACTTGACGACACCTAACAACAACAACAACAAGACCAGAAACAGAACAAACAAAGATGTTTGTTCTCATTACTCTTATTCCATAATGCTAGCTGTTCTAGCCAGTGCAAGAAGGCAAGAAAAGTAAATGAAAGGCATATAGATTAGAAAAAAAGGAATAAAACTCTCCCTATTTACACATAGTATGGTCTATGTAAAGAATCTCAAGGAATCTACAAAAATCTCTTATATCTGATAAATGAGTTTAGCAAGTTTACAAAGTCAGTATTTAATTATCCTAAACCATTTCCTGCAGACAAACAATTAATTGTATGATTTCTATTTAACAATGAACAACCAGAAATTGGATTGTTAAAATATCATTTACAATTGCATCAAAACATAAAATGCTTAAGAATAAATCTGACAAAAGATGTGCAAGAGCTATATATTGAAAACTATGTAATATTGCTAAGAAAAATTAAAGATGATTAAATAAATGGAGAGATATGCTATCTTTATGGATTAGATGACCTGGTATTGCTAAAATGTCAATTATCTCCAAATTGATCTATGTTGTTGTTGTTAAGTGCTATCGAGTCGGGTCCGACCCATAGCGACCCTGTACAGGGTTTCCGAGGGTGTAAATCCTTAAGGGAGTAGAAAGCCTCATCTTTCTCCTGCGGAGCAGCTGGTAGTTTCGAACCGTTGACCTTAAGGTTCTCAGCCCGATTCGTAACCACTACGCTACTAGATGTAGGTAAAAAACATTTAGCAAAATTCAATATTCTTTCATGATAAAAGGGAGAAAAAAAAAAAAAAAACTCTCAGAAAACTAGGAATAGAAGGAAATTCTCATACATTGATAGAGGTCACATACAAAAAGCCTATGTAGTGGTTATCAGTCGAAATGCTAATCTCAAGTTCGAAACTGCCAATGGTTCTGGTAGCGTAGTGGTTACGAATCGGGCTGCGAACCATAAGGTCAGCAGTTCGAAACTACCAGCTGCTCCGCGGGAGAAAGATGAGGCTTTC
>NW_006425782.1:0-1133 GCF_000296735.1 Chrysochloris asiatica | reverse complement strand
TTGCCTTTTTAAGTAACGCTTCTCTTTTCCCTAGATGCTTTCAGGATCCTCTCCTTATCTTTGATTTTGGAGAGCTCAATTATGATATGTCTTGGTGATTTTCTTTGGGGACCTATCCTTTCTGGGGCTCATTGAACTTCTTGAATGCTTATCTTTTCATTTTTCAGGATGTTAAGGACAGTTTCTTCCCACAACTCTTTAACTATCACCTCTGTGGTCATGTGTGATTATTCCTGTTCTGGAATTCCAATAATTCTCAAGTTTTTCCTCTTCATATTGTCCCACATGAATCTTAGACTTCCTTCACTTGTTTTATTTTTTGGTAATTTTTTTGTTTCCTCTTCTATCATAGCGGTATTGATAGATTTGGCTTCCAGCTCTCTGGTTCTAGCTTCCATCTCTTCAGTTCTCCTCCTTTGCTCTTTCAGTGTATTGTCCATTTCTAGTATTTTATTATTAATTGTTTGTACCTCTTTTTTTCATGTTAAATGGTTTCCAATGCTATTTCAATTGTATTTGATTGTTCCTATAGCACTTTCCTGACTTCTTCCTTATTTTTCTCAACTCGTCTGTGGAGCATTTGAATTCACTGCAATATCATCCTCCTGAATTCCTTCTCAGGCAGTTCCAAAGCCTGCTCTCCTTCCAATGGGAAGTCTAGGTCTACCTGCAGCTCAGTTGTTTCCGTTATTCTGTCTTGTTTCTGGCCATGTGCCAAAATCTTTTATTGTTTCTTGTGCATCTTTAATAATTAGGTGTGTTTTCAATAATTAGATGAATGTATGTTAATGTATTATTAAGCATTCTGATTATCCCCAGGTAGATGTGATAAGGAGATGGGCTTCCCTTTTCACTTTACTTATTACTCAACTCACAGTAATTGCAGCAGGTTTTGGCTGTCTATCTGGTGTATATCAATGGATATTGGCTGTTTCCTGGATGGTGGACTTTTTTAGGGTGAGATTGTAGCTTGGCTGTATTACTACAATTGCTATCTTTTCTTGGATAGCATAGGGAGAGAAAGAGCCCTCTCTCCCTCCCAAGGAAAAAAAAAGAAACCATAAAAATAAATAAATAAATAAAACCATAGCAGCAAAAAATCCCACCACAAAACCAAAAACCAAACCAACAAA
>NW_006425781.1:0-1203 GCF_000296735.1 Chrysochloris asiatica | reverse complement strand
ATGATTGTATGTTGATTTATTTTTAGGAACTCACCTACTGCCTCCTGGTGAGTGTGAGATGAGCTTATGAGCTCTGTTCATTGTTCACATAGTTTAGGTCAATATGGGTTTAACTGATGGTGGTTGTTGTCATTGAACCAGTGAAAAACAGCTGGCATTGGTATTTGTACAGTGGGTGGAGTTGTAGAGGGTATGATCATAGCTAGGAAGTATGAATGCAGTTGCTGTCTCCTGTTGATGAGGCAAGAAGACAAAACACATGCAAGAGAAGGAAAACAAACAAACAAACCAGTAAAAAAAATAGCTAAAAAAGAAAATAGTAAAGAATGTTTAAAAAACAGGCCATGATTTTCTCTCCACCGAAACACAGTTTGCCTCTGTGCCAGACACTGCCCTCATGCCTTCACAGCCACCCAAGAAAGTTCAAGATGGCCATTCTGCACCTGGCCAGCCAGCACAGATTAGAGTTTCTTCTTTTTCTCTGTTTTTCTCTCTCCCACATGTCTGTTCAGTTGCTTTTCCTAGTGAGGGCTAGTCCAGATCCTACCTGAGTGGGGTAAATGCAGATAGGTACTTCCTTCTTTAATTGGTCTCACAACTGCGACTCTCACCTCCATGTAAGTCAGACTGCCAGAAAAGTGGGAGCTTCTCTGCGAGTGTGGACATGTGAGGACCAGTCTTACCTCTGGTCATCAGGAGAGTGTAGAAAACAAGAAAAATTTCACACCTTTATCTCTGTGAGCCACAGGTAGGTTTCTGAAATGCCCATATGTTTTCTTGTCTCTGAAGCCACTCACAAAAACTCAAGATAGCTGTGGTATGTCTGGTCAGCCACCACATGTCACTAGTCTCTCCTTTTTAGCCCATCTGCTCAACTCTCTCTCTTAATAAGCATTCATCCATTTCTCTATCCCTTCATCTGAAGTTCAGAGTCCCAAACTATATCTGTATCTGTTTCATTTGGTTTTCCATATATTTGTTGTAGCGAATCAATACAGCTTTTTTGCCTAGTCTGCCATTTTGTCCAACCTCTCTATGTTAAACTTTTTTAAAAACAATCATACTGTTTCTCAAAATTATTATACCATTTCACACTACCACAAGCAATATGTGTGAGTTTCAGTTTCTACTCATCCTTTATAATATTTTATATTGTCAGTCTTCAATTTAACCATTAGTATAGGTGTGAGAGATAGCTCATTG
>NW_006425780.1:0-1241 GCF_000296735.1 Chrysochloris asiatica | reverse complement strand
GCATGGTATACCCTTTGGTTGGTTGATGATGCATGGAGGGGATTGTAACCATGGCAATGAGACGATATACAATAGAATGAATGTAAAACTAATATTCTCCCATGTAAACTATCACATAATTCACAATAAAACATTTAAGAACAAAAAATAAATAAATAAGTTTGCATGAAAAAAAAAAAAAAAAAGAGCAGCTCTTGGTCTATGTATAAGTTCCTCATAAGCAGCTCAAGAAGACAAAATCAAGTATTATAATGAAATGTGCAAAGACCTGGAGTTAGAAAACCAAAAAAAGATACACTTTGAACTTCTCAAGCTGAAAAAATTGAAGAAAAAAACCCAAGCTTTGACTTGCAATATTGAAGAATTATATGGTCAAAATATTGAGTTATGCCTAAAGCATCAAAAGAATGTGGAAGGAATACTCAAAGTCACTGTACCCAAAAGAAATACAAGAGATAGCATATGATCAAGAGCCAAATGTACTGAAAGAAGAAGACCAAGGTGCACTGAAGGCATTGGCGAAGAACAGTACTCTGGGAATTGATGGAGTACAATTTGAAATCTTTCAACAGACTGATGCAACACTGGAGGCACTCATTCATCTATGCCAAGAAATTTGGAAGAGAGCTACCTGGCCAACTAATTGCGAGAGACCCATGATTGTGCTCATTATAAAGAGAGGTGACCCAGTGGAATATGGAAATCATCAGACAATATAATTAATATCACATGCAAATAACATTTTGCTGAAGATAATTAACAGTATATTGACAGGGAGCTGCCAAATGTTCAGGATGTGAAACAAGGGATATCATTGCTGTCATCGGATGGAGCTTGGCTGGAAGCAGAGACTACCAGAAAGATGTTTACCTGTGGTTCTTTTACTATGCAAAGCCTTTCGATTTTGTGGATCATGACAAACTATGGACAACATTGCAATGAATGAGTATTCCAGAATACTTAATTGTGCTCATGAGATACCTGTACATACACCAAGGGGCAGTTGTTCGAACAGAACAAGGGAACACTGAATGTGTATGTAATTAAAATTATGAAAGGTATGTGCCAGGGTTGTATTCTTTGACCATACTTATTCAGTGTGTACACTGAGCAAATAATCTGAGAAGCTGTATTATATGAAGAAAAACATAGCATCAGGATTGGAGAAAGACTCATTAACAACCTGCAATATGCAGATGATACAACCTTGCTTGCTGAAAGAGAAGAGGACTTAAAATACT
>NW_006425779.1:0-1241 GCF_000296735.1 Chrysochloris asiatica | reverse complement strand
GTTCCTCTAGTGTTTTCCTGAATTCTCCCTTGTTTTCCTTGAACTTTCTGTTAATCATTTGTTATTGCTGTTAAGCATAATTGAGTCAGCCCTGATTCATAGCAACCTTGTAGAGGGCTTCTGTGAAGCAGCTGGTGAGTTTGAGCCATCAACCTTATGGTTCAAACTGACCTTGCAGTCCAGTGCATTAACCTGCAGTGCCATCCCAGGACTCTGTAAAATTGCAGAGGTGCTTAAATCTCATTCTTTTGAAATTTTTTTCAGATAGTTCCAGTGGCTTTTTTCCTCAAAAATGTTTTCTAGCTCTCCCTCTTGGTCACTAGTTTGAGCCATTTTGTCTCATTTCTTTGGGTGAGCAGAAATTATTTGCTGTTGTATGTGCAGCATGTTGATAATTATATGTTGTGTATTCTTAGGCACTCACCAATTGCTTCCTGGTTGGTGTAATCGGGAATTGAGTTTGTGCACCATTTTCTGTTCACTGTACATGCAGTTCATTTTAGAATGGATTTGGTTGATGTTGATTTTGTCATTGATCTGGCTGACAGCGGCTGGTATTGACTCTTGCCTACTAGGTGGGACTGTAGAAGATATGGCTGTGGTTGAGTTGCACGGACATGGTTGCTGTCTTTTGTTGGGTGAGGTAAGAAGAATAAACACACACATAAGAGAGAAGGAAAATAAACATAAATAAGAAACAGTGCAAAAAGAAAATAATAAAATAAATTAAAAGCAGGGAACAACTAAAAAACTAATGCAAAAAAAAAAGAGAGAGAGAGAGAAAGAAAAGAGGGTGGGAAAATAAAATAATAAAGTGAAAATTATAAGAGAGAAAATAAAAAGAAAGAAAAATTCCTAAACGCAATTAGGGAGAGGAAAGAGTAAAAGGGAAGAGTCCAATGAGTAATAATAATAATTTTAAAAGGAATAAATAAATTAGAAAAAAGAAAGAAGCAGCAACAGTTGGAAAAGAGAATCCGAAAAAAAAGTAAAAGAAACAATGAAAGGGGAAATAGAAAGTGAGAAAGCCAGAGAGACAGAGGCAAGTGGGACAGAATAAACAAGCAATGAAAGGAACAAAACCAGGGCAGGTGTCAGACCCAGAAAGAAGAGAGTTCTGGAGTTTCCTGTCAACCAAGGACCTCACATCATGAGTGGTGGGTAAGGGATGAGACAGTAACACTCAAGATGGAATTTCTGTAGGACTAGGTGTTGTCTGATATAGGCACTCAATCTGGAAG
>NW_006425778.1:0-1241 GCF_000296735.1 Chrysochloris asiatica | reverse complement strand
CACCAACCACTAAAGCCAGTGAGGATGAAATAGAAGAATTCTACCAACTTCTTCAATCTGAAATTGATCAAACATGCAATCAAGATGTATTGATCACTAGTGGTGATTGGAATGCAAAGATTGGGAGCAAAGAGGAAGGACCAGTAGTTGGAAAATATGGCCTTGGTGATAGAAATTATGCTGGAGAATGCATGATAGAATTCTGCAACACCAATGATTTGTTCATTTCAAATACCTTCTTTAGACAGCATAACAGAAGACTGTATACATGGACCTCGCCAGATGGAATACATAGAAATCAAACTGACTACATCTGTGGAAAGAGAAGATGGAAAAGCTCCAAATCATCAGGGAAAACAAGACCAGGGGCAGACTATGGAACAGACCATCAATTACTCATATGCAAATTCAAACTAAAGCTGAAGAAAATGAAAACAAGTCCATGAGAGCCAAAATATGGCCTTGTATATATCCCACCTGAATTTAGAGATCATCTGAAGAACATATTTGATACATTAAACACTAAAGACCAAAGACCAGAAGAGTTGAGGGATGACATCAAGAACATCATATGTGAAGTGAGCAAAAAGTCATGAAGAAGAAAAGAAAGAAGGAAAAGATCAAAATGGATGTCAGAAGAGACTCTGAAACTTGCTCTCCAGCGTAGAGATGCTAAAGCATCCAAGAGCTGAACAGAAAATTGCAAAGATCAGCTTGAGAAGATAAAACCAAATATTATAATAAAATGTACAAAGATTTGGAATCAGAAAACTGAAAAGGAAGAACACACTCAGCATTTCTCAAGCTGGGGGAACTGAAGGAAAAATTCAAGCCTTGACTTTCATTATTGAAGGATTCTCTGGGCAAATTATTGAACGATGCAGAAAGCATCAAGAGAAGACGGAAGGAATACATAGAGTCATTGTACCAAAAGGAAATGGTTAATGTTCAACCATTTCAAGAATTACCATATGATCAAGAGCCAATGATATTCAGGGAGGAAGTCCAAGGTGCATTGAAAGAATTGGCAAAGAACAAGGCACCAAGAATTGATGGGATAAAAATTGAAATCTTTCAAGAAAGTGGGGCGGCACAGGAGACACTCACTTATCTCTGCCAAGAAATTTGGTACACAACTATCTGGCCGACTGATTGGAAGAGATCGATATTTGTGCCCATTCCAAAGAGAGGTGACCCAACAGAATGAGGAAATCATCGGACAATCTCTTTGATATCTCAAG
>NW_006425777.1:0-1241 GCF_000296735.1 Chrysochloris asiatica | reverse complement strand
ATATCGTCTGCAAATAGGGAGAGTTTTACTTCCTCTTTGCCAGTTTGGATGCCTTTAATTTCCCTGTCTTGCCGTATAGCTCTTGCTAAGACTTCTAGCACAATATTGAATAGAAGCGGTGACAAAGGGCATCCTTGTCTGGTTCCTGTTCGCAGAGGGAAGGCTTTCAGTTTCTCTCCATTGAAAGTAATGTAGGCTGTTAATAAATTAAAAAAAAAAAACTTTACCTTGCAAATTTTATTTGCAGATGTCCAAAAACTTTTATTTATGCTCTTCCCTGATTTGTTTCAGTACACATCTTGTGCAAACTTTTAAAATCTGTCATAAATTATTTCATAGGCAGAACCAAGACTGATTTGCAAATGATTTGCCATTGTCACTCATCTATTTGACAGAATCATTTCACATGCATGCTCAATGTTGTCATCAGCTGTGGACATGGACGTGAGTTTCAATATAAATGGAGTGTGGATAATTTTGACTCACCCTTGTATATGGTGTCATAGTGTGGCACTGTAGGATAAGCACTGGACTTCAATGTTGGATGAACTGCAAGATCAGCAGTTCAAATTCACCAGCCGTTCCTCAGAAACCCTATCTATATAGGGTTACTATGAGTCAAAACTGACTTGATGGCATTAAATGACAACAAACATGTGGCCTTTGATCTTCATCAGCAAGTATTTTAAGTCTTTTTTGCTTTCAGCAAGCAAGGTTTTATCATGTGTATATCACATGTTCGTGAGTCTTCTTCCTATCCTGATGCCATGTTTTTCTTCATATAATCCAGTTTCTCATACTATAGCTCATCATACAGATAGAATAAGTATGGTGAAAGAATACAACTCTGGCACACACCTTTCAAGATTTTAAACCATTCAGTGTTCCCTTGTTCTGTTAGAATGACTGCCCCTTGGTCTACATAAAGATTCCTCATGAGCACAATTAAGAGTTCAGGAATAGTCATTCTCCTTAATGCGGTCTATGCCTTGTTATGACCCACACAATTGAAAGTTTTTGTGAAGTCAGTAAACAATAGGTAAACATCTTTCTGGTATTCGCTGTTTTCAGCTGAGATCCATCTGATGTCAGTAATGACACACATGCATGATGTTCTTTTTTTTCTTTTCATTTTTTTAAAGAAGTTTTTATTGTGAATTGAGTTAAAGTTTACAGGGCAGATTATCAGTTTTACATTCCATAAATCATATTTTGCTTCATTGCAATGATTACAATCCCCT
>NW_006425776.1:0-1186 GCF_000296735.1 Chrysochloris asiatica | reverse complement strand
TATCATCTCACACCAGCAATAACTATGCTGCCTTGAAGAACAACAAGGAAGCTGCAAGCCATCACATAACATGGATGAACCTTGAGGACATTATGCTGAGTGAAAGTAGTCAGTCACAAAAGGAGAAATACTGCATAAGACCATTATTGTAAAAGACTAAGAAAAAGAACCCACCCAGAAAGGGGAGGGGGAATTTAAATATCTAAGTGCTGATCATTGGTATGTATGGAATGAGAGGTGGGGAGGGAGGGGAAGAGAGCACACAGGGTAGGGAATAGACACAGTAGAGCCTGGGATTGGGGAAGGGGGAAGGCTGGCAATACACAAGGAGTGGGGAGAAGAACAAGGAGGATGGGAGAACGGTTGGGCAGGTTCACATGGGCTAGATGGAACAGAGCTAAATGACGAGGTATGCACAACCCTGGAATAGCAGGGCTTCAGGGTACAGGGACTGAGGTATAGCTTGAAAGGGAGAAAAGTGGGGAATAATGTTAGGATGCGTGGTTGTTTTTTGAATCTTGGTCTCCCTTGCCTACCATTGTGAAATAGACACTTGGTGGGGGAACAGCCAGAAACATCACAACAGAAAACATGTGGGCCCATATCCAGCCTATAACTAACTGGAATACTTTGAGGGGGGTCTGGAAACGGCCCAGACCCAAAATGGTGGGAGGACTATGATGGCAGGGACAGATGGAGTGGCTGGGGACACAGGACTCAGGGAGGGAGAGGAGCTGTTTGCTGACAGCCGGGGGAGGGTGTTGCTGTGGGGGTGTATCCTTTGGTTATTTGATGATGCTTGGAGGGGATTTTAATCATTGCAATGAAATGAAATATGATGGGATGAATGTGAAGCTGATGTGGAACAGAGGCAAATAATGATGATTGCACAACCTTGGAAAAACAGGGCTCTGGGATACAGAGATTGAGACATGGTTAGAATGGGGAAAGGATGGGGGGATGTTAAGATGCTTGACTGTCTGTTGAATCTTGGATCCCCTGGCATATCGCTATAAAATAGACACTGCAGGGGAAGAGAAAGGAATAGCCAGAAATACCACCATAGAAAGCTTATAAGCCCATCTTCTGCCTATAACTGATTGGAATACCTAAAATGGGGATACAACATGCCCAGTGAGGGAGGCTTCCTGCGGAGCCTCTGCATTACACAGGACCATAGGTGGAA
>NW_006425775.1:0-1184 GCF_000296735.1 Chrysochloris asiatica | reverse complement strand
AGAGAATCCTAAAAGCAACCTGGGTAAAGAGAAGTGTTACTTACAAAAGTAAGCAAGTACTCAGTGAACGAGGCTTCCTGTGGAGCCTTTGCAATACATAAAACTATAGGTAGAAACCAGAACCACATCCAGATCACCAGAGATGAGAAATCTCCACTTGAAAGGACGAGCTGACCAGCCTGGAACTACGAGAAGAACAAAAGATACTTCTTGAATGAAAGACCTACAGGAAAAATATAAAACAATGGAGGCAGATGGACAGTTACTATAGGAACAAACGGGTCACTTCCCTAGGAGACATCGGGGCAGGTGGTTGGGTCCTCTCAATGCAGGCCCCCTTCCAAGACTGATACTCGGTGGAAATGCATGCTCGGATTGGTGACTACATGCATCAGTGATGGGGAGAAGTGGGATAAAGGCAGCAATGAAGTGGCGAGCTAAGCCTTACAATATTCAGTGGGCTTCTGTGGACCTGGCTGGGGACCTGGTTGGCAAGCAGTGTGAGGAGACCTGGGGACTCCTGGGCCCAGAGTCAGTGGTGTGGCCATGGAGGACGCAAGTGGAAAATGGAGCTTCTGGCTGATGGGAAGAGAGGGCATGTGCACAAGAAAACCCACACGGGCAGATGGTACCCATGTGACCTGGACCGGATGACTGGATGATCAGAGCTCAACCAGGAGAAGAAAGAAGAGGGGGAAAAAAAAAAAAGATTGAGCTGATACAATCTGATGAACTTGACCTATACCTATGAATGCAGTGACTCAAAAGGCAACAAATCCTTACAGCAAGAAACATTACCACCCCCTCCACACACAGAGTAGACAGAGATGGGCAACTTGGACATTGGATACCCAAATGGGGAAGAGGGGGACTACAAAGGCAAGAAGTGACTGGCTTACAAGCTTTCAAGAGGGAACCTAGAGCTAGGGGGCATGGAGGAAGGTAGAATCACCAGTGACTACTATCCAATCTGTCTGGGCGGACCTGATGAAATGAAATACAGACGGGTAACTCGCGATACTGTAGTGAATAATGGTTATCAAGACTGATTGTGAGGGTTGGAAATGCAAAGGTAGACATTTTGTAGCAAGGAAGGAAGGGATTATTTCTCCAGTCTAGGAGTGGAGGTCTCTGGAACCATCAACGGAGAAGAGCCGAGAGCGGGACCCTACCCAGAGAAGCAG
>NW_006425774.1:0-1182 GCF_000296735.1 Chrysochloris asiatica | reverse complement strand
GGTGGAGGTGTTCATTCATCTGGGTGCCTACTACCACACCACGGTTCCTCAGAGTCCACATAAATTGCTGCTTCTTCCTGGAGTTATTTTAATATCCCCCCCCCAAGTTTTTATTTTGAATTGAGCGATAGTTTACATGGAGGAACATCAGTTTTACACTCTGTGTTTCGTTGCAATGATTAAGATCTCCTCTGTGCATAATCATGCAACAGTATTTGCTTCTATTCCCTCTGTTTTTTTTTTTTTTTTGCGGGGGTGGGGGAGCATGTATACAAAAACACTTAGGACTATATAATCATTTAAACAACCAAAGGACACATTCTGCAAGCACACGGCCTTTCTCTTCATGAGTCCAGAGTCCTCAGCTGCTCTATCTCTCCAGGCCATCACCTCTGCCTCCATCTCTGGTGTCACTGCTTAGCTGGATGTTGTTGTTAGGTGCAGTGGAGTCGGTTCCGACTCATAGTGACCCTGTACAGGGTTTCCGAGGTTGTAAATCTTTATGGGAACAGAAAGCCTCATCTTTCTCCCGCGGAACAGCTGGTAGTTTCGAACTGCTGACCTTGTGGTTCACAGCCCGATTCTTAACCACTACGCTACTAGACTGGATAGGATCTCACATAACCTGCTCATGCTCTTCTTCCTTAATGGTCCTAGGGTCCTCTGTTCCTGGAACGTAAGATTAACTACTCCCCCGTTTTTGTTACAACCTTTACAGTTGTGACAGTTACAGTTAGTCATGATAACAAATACTCACTATTGAATCATAAGAATCTTATCCCCATCTCCTTTCACCAGACCCATCTAGACAAGATGAAAACTATTCAGTGGGGATTCTGCCTTCCCCTGCACATTCTGAAACTAAATTCCCTCTTGTTGAAAACTTGTAAGCCAGTCACTTCCTACCTTTATACCCCTCCCATTTTAGGTAGTCAAAGTCTAAGTTGCCTGTCTCTATCAACCTTGTATGGATTGCATCTCAATGTAAAGAAAACAAAAATTCTCACTACTGGACCAATAAGCAACATTCTTATCATCGGAGAAAAGATTGAAGCTGTCAAGGACTTCAATCTTGTATCAACTATCAACACTCAAGGAAGCAGCAGTCAAGAAATCAAATGACGTAGTGCATTAGGCAAATCTGCTGCACAAGAACTTTTTAAAGTGTTGAAGAGCAAAGAT
>NW_006425773.1:0-1240 GCF_000296735.1 Chrysochloris asiatica | reverse complement strand
TCTGGAGAAAAAAAAAAAAAAAATTATAAAAAGATGCTGCAAGATATACTGAAGAGAGAAAATTCAATAATGGTTTTTGTTCTTCTGTTTGGTGTTAAATACCATTGAGTTGGTTCTGACTCGTAGCAACCCTGTATAGGGCTTCTAAGGAGAGGCTGGTGAGTTTGAACCACCGATCTTGTGATTCAAACGGACCTTGCAGTACAGTGCTGTAACCCACAGCGCCACACCAGGACCCTTATGGTCAGTAGCAATTCCAGATTCCAGAATGATTTATAATATCAGTTATCTCTCTAAAGTCACAGGAAGCAGCATTTATATCATAGTGTTACAGACCACACCTAACTTGGAGACTGTCCACGGGAAACTGTGAAGTATAGGTTGCCTGAGACATATTTTGAGGAAAATCTGAGGTTACTCCAAAATTAATCACCTTTCTTAACCTTAGTAATCGTAGTTTAGAGCATGTAACAAAAATCACAATTTTTAGAGTTTTGAAAACTACCTAGTTCAGAGGGATCTTTTTAAAAAATGCATTCAATGGTCTAAAACCATCCAAAGGCAGATTTGTCTGTCTTACAGGGTAGACTTTAGAAATTATTATCATTATTATGTATTAGTTGCTAAATTTAAAACGGGATATTTCCAAACCTTGAAAAACGATATTTCTCTGGAAAATGTGAAAGATCAGGCAATACTAGATTTGTCTTGCATGGAAACAATCTGTTACACTTGAAAAGGGTGATTCATGCCATACAGGACATTTGCTCTTAGGCGGGCACAGTTCTGCAATCCTTCATTATTGTGCATTCTTTGTACTCCAGTCACTTACATTACCTGCCTGGCTCATGAGAGCTAACTGTTCCATTTTACAAATAAAACTCAGAGAGTCTAAATGGTTTAATCAAGGTCACAGAAATAGGTACAGTATTAGGACTGGATCTAGAATTCAAGACTCCTGGAGTTGGAGCTAATTGTGTTAATATCAACTTCATGGGTTCTTTGGAATCAAAGACTGAGAACACTCAGAGCATCCAATTAGCTCTTACTTTACATTATAATTATTTCTATATGCTTGTCTAATCCTTTATTTCAGGGGCGGGGAAGTTTTTCCTGCCAAAATTTAAAATATCATTCATGAGTCATACAAAATTTTCAACTTCAAAATTAGCTTGTTATATTTGGACAAACAACTGATATCTGTGCTCTAGTCAACTTCTGAATCCCCAAGTTTGTTGTT
>NW_006425772.1:0-1183 GCF_000296735.1 Chrysochloris asiatica | reverse complement strand
GCTTGCATGTGATATTGATGATATTGTCCAATAATTTCTGCACATTCCATTTGGTCACATCTCTTTGGAATGGGCACAAATGGATTTCTTCCAATCAATTGGTCAAGTAGCTGTCTTCCAAATTCTTTGCATAAATGAATTCCTCCAGTGCTGCATCAGTTTGTTGAAATATTTCAATTCATATTTCATCAATTCCCAGAGCCTTGTTTTTGCCAGTGCCTTCAGTATTCCTTGGACTTATTCCTTCAATATCGTTGGCTTTTGGACATATGCCACCTCTTCAAATGGTTGAACAATGACCATTTTGTTTTGGTACAGTGATTCTGTGTATTTCTTCTAACTGCATTTTGATGCTTTGTACATCATTCTATATTTTGCCCATAGTATCCTTCACTATCGCAAGTCTATGTCTACTTCTATTTCAATTGTTTCAGCTGCTCTTATCATGTTTCTGGACTTGAGTTGAAATTGTCTGTTGCTTTTTGGGCATTTTCAATAATTGGATGAATGTATGTTGCTGTATTATTAAGCTTTCTGAATGCCTCCTGGTAGATGTGATCAGTAGATAAGCTTCCCTTTTCACTTCTCTTATTATCCACTCAGAGTAAATTTAACAAGTGTTAGATACCTATGTAGTGTATAGCAGCTGATATTGACTTTTACCCAGATGGTGGGATTTTAGAGGGTGCAATTGTAGGTTGGCTATATGTCTGCAATTGCTGTCTTTTCTTGGGTAACAGGAAAGAAAGATCCCCCATGGTAAAAGGGGGCCCCTAAAAAAAAACAAACCAAGCCAGACACAGATTGTACACTTAAGTTTATAATCACCAAAAAAAAAAAAAGTAGCAAAATAGGAGTAAGACTTGACCACCCCATTTTTTGGCTTACTGCCTTCAAGGCTGCCTGAGAAATTTCAAGATGTTACCTTTGCTCCTTATGATGTAACTCAAGATTTAATTTTCACCCTCTTTCCTTTTTAATCTGTCTCTCCTTTCCTTAAGCCCATTCAGGTGTTTCTAGTAATGAGAAACAGCCCAGGGCTGACCAGAGCAGTTTTAAGCTGTTTCTGTTGACTCCTTCCCCTTATTCAATTCTAGGCCCAGTGGTCTTTTCTGAACAGATCTCTGTGCATGCATAGTAGAACCCTCTGGGGTGGGGGGATATCCACTTGCTCAGGCACCCC
>NW_006425771.1:0-1241 GCF_000296735.1 Chrysochloris asiatica | reverse complement strand
GAGCTCTCTGCTATACGTCCACCCAATCCGCCATCTTGTTTGTTCCTTTGAGACAACCCACTTTTAGGACATAGACATTAAGTGAAACTGTAAAAAATCTAGTATGTTCCCCAGTGACCACCTTTACGTTTGAGTGGAATTTGGGGAAATGCAGCAATGAAGACATAGGCTAAATTTGACCCTATTCCATTGATACCAGTTGACCTTGAGATGAGAGAGAAAGATAAGGAAGGGTTGGCAGGTCAGAAGTTTAGGAAGATGTGTGAACTCCTGTGCTCATGGTCACTCACTAAGCTCCTGATGGCTAGGACTCTGAGTGAAGCAAACAGCTGTTCTGAAGTGCAGTGATGTGTATGTGATCCCTCAAACTCAGAGCTAGCAGCCATTTGACCAGCCTTGGATGTCTAACTGATCAGACTTGGTCAAAAGAAGATAAAGATGTTTGATACTGTGAGGCAGTAAAAATTGCTACAATTTAATGGACAAGATTTTCTGGCTCATCTGGCAGCCCCATCTCTAATTATGCTATTGAATGTTGTTGAAAACAATTTGGTCATTCCTCAAATCAAAGATTTTTTTAATATTGATGCAGTGGCCCACAATTCCAATCAGAATGAAAGGATTTCTTCATATCAAGGAACAAGCTTGTTTCCTCAGTGCAGTGGGTTGACAGGGACAGGCAATTTTGAAATTGGCTATCAAAATCTTGGTGGTGGTGGGGGTCTATGTAGGCATGAAGTGGCTAACTTACAAGCTTTCATGAGTGTGCTTAGTTTCAGAATGAGGGGGGAATATAAAACCCCCACTGAATAGTTTTCTTCTTTTTCAGATCACTCTGGTGATAATGGGTGGGGGGGCCGCAGTGATGGGATGTTATAATTCAACTCTGAGTAATTGTTAGCAAAATTAATTGTGACAGTGACAACTGCTTATGTTATTTACAACGTTTGATAGTATATGCTTGCTATGCATTTGTTGCTGTTGTTATGTGCCTTGGAGTCAGGTCCATCTCAACCCTGTACAGGGTTTCCAAGGCTGTAAATCTTCACGGGAGCAGAAAACCTCATCTTTCTCCCATAGAACAGCTGGTAGTTTCGAACTGCTGACCTTGCGGTTCACAGCCTGATTCGTATCCACTACACTATCAGAGCTCCTTACAGCCTCTAAAATTGTCCCTATTTTTATATTGGTGATCATTAGAGTTATAGGTCTTTTATCCACGTTGAATTTGTACATGGTGT
>NW_006425770.1:0-1241 GCF_000296735.1 Chrysochloris asiatica | reverse complement strand
TGTAAATCTTTACGGGAGCAGAAAGCCTCATCTTTCTCCTGTGGAACAGCTAGTAATTTCGAACTGCTGACCTTGACGTCCACAGCCTGATTCGTAACCACTATGCTACCAGAGCTCCTTGATAAATGCTATAGGAACATTAAAAATAAAATAAAAAAAAATCAGTATTGAGTTGTTCTTATTGTTAAGTGCCAGTTAGTCAGTTCCAACTCATAGTGGCCTTAAATAGGGTTTCTGAGACTGTAAATCTTTATGGGAGCAAAACAGCTCATCTTTCTCCCAGAGAATGGCTAGAAGATTCCAACTGCTGTTCTTGTGATTAGAAGCTCAGTGAGTAACCCACTACCCCACCAGCACCCCTTATTGAGAAACATTTCTAAATATAGTAGAAGTGAAGACCTTTTGATTCCAGCGTAAAATACATACAAAAGACACGACCTTTGAAAACTCACAAATTCTTTCCTTTCTTGACCATTTCTATTTTGTAGCAAATTTTTAAAAAAGGATTACAAGTAAGGGTAAAGAATGTCTGTATTGCATTTATTATAATAAAAATCTGTACTAAAAAGAAATGGTCAATATTCAACCATTTCAAGAGGTAGCATAGGATTAAGAGCAAATAATACTGAAGGAGAAAGTCCAAGGTTCATTGAAGGCATTATCAATGAACAAGGAAAGAATACAAACAAAAATACAAATTGAAATCTTTCAACAAACTGATGTAGCACTGGAGGCACTTCATCATCTATGCCAAGAAATTTGTAAGCCAACTAACTAATCAACTGCCTGTTTCAAAGAGAGGTAACCCAATGGAATGTGGAAATCATCGGATAATATCATTAATATCACATGCAAGTAAAATTTTGCTAAAGATAATACAAAAATGGTTGCAACTATACATTGACAGAGAACTTCCAGAGGTTCAAGCTGAATTCAGAAAAGGAAGTGGAAAGAGGAAAATCACTGTTGATGTCCTTTATTGATGTGCTTTATTGACTATACAAAGGATTTAGATTATGTGGCTCATGACAAGCTATGGACAACATTGCAGAGAATGACTGTTCCAGAACAGTTAATTGTGCTCCTGAGGAACCTGTACATAAATCAAAAGGCAATTATTTGAACAGAACAACGGATCGCCAAATGGTTTAAAATTAGGAAAGGTGTGTGCCAGGGTTGTATTCGTTCACCATACTTATTCAATCTGTATGCTGAGCAAATATCCAAGAAGCTGGATTATA
>NW_006425769.1:0-1241 GCF_000296735.1 Chrysochloris asiatica | reverse complement strand
AATAATGGCAGTCTGACTGCTTACTACAAGAACAAGTAAGATATTCACCTGGGAGCCATCAAAGCAAGTGGTCAAGACCCCTTATAGCAAATGCTCTTCCAAGTCTGAGACTCAAGGGGAATATATGAGCAGGCATGGGGTCTAGCTGATAACCACGTTGGTCACTGACAAGGGAAAGAGGGGGGAAAAACAGCAATGAAGTTTTGAACTAAGCCCAACCACATTCAACAGACCCCTGTAAACTGGTTGTAGACCTGGAGGGCCAGCAGAATAGCAAGACCCGGGGACTCCTGGGCCCAGAGGCAATGACATGGCCACAGAAGATTAGAGCAGAGAGTGAAGTGTCCAGCTGATATCAAGTGAGGGAAGATGCACAAGAATACCCATACTTGCAGATCGTACCCACCTGACCAGGCTTCGATGGCTGGATGATCGGAACTCGACTAGAAGAAGAAAGAAAAGGTGGCGGCGGGGAGGTAACCTGCTACAATTTGATGAACTTTACCTATATTTATGGATGTAGTAGCTCAAAAAAGGGAACAAATATTACAGCGAGGATCACTTCCGCCCCCTTGGTACACAGGGTTGACAGGGATGGGCAACTTAGACATTAGCTACCCAAAAAGGGGGGGGAGGCGGAGCTATAAAGGCAAGAAGTGACTGGCTTACAAGCTTTCAAGAGGGATCCTAGTTCCAGAGGGGCAGGGGAAGGTAGAATCACTGCTGAATGATTTCCAATTCGTTGGGACCAGCTGGTGAACGGAAATGGGGATAAGACTCTTGTGGTACAATAGTGAATAATTGCCAACAGGACTGACTGTGAGGGTAGGAAATATAGAGGTAGATGTTTTTTGACAAAAGGAAGAGATTGATTGATTTGCAGCCCAGGAGCAGAGTTCCCTGGGACCATCAAGTGAGAAGAACAGAGAGCGGGAACCCTACCAGAGAGGCAGTGACGCCAGGGATAGAGACAGAGACGATGACGTGGACAGATGGAGAAGGTGGGGACACTGAATCAGGAAGGGAGAGGGGCTGTGTGCTGACAGCATGGGGGTGGGCCTGTGTGGTGTACTCTTTGGTTATTTGATAATGCATGGAGGGGATTGTAATCATTGCAATGAAACGAAATACAATAGGATGAGTGTAAAACTGATGTTCTCCCATGTAAACCTCACAATAAAAACTTAAAAAAAGAAAAGAAATGAAAAAATACTTGCAAATGTCTGTTGACTACAAAAAAA
>NW_006425768.1:0-1241 GCF_000296735.1 Chrysochloris asiatica | reverse complement strand
ATCAAAACCAAAAATAAAATTGTGGTCAACTGTCCAATAGCCTTTGCTGTGCAAGCTGGGATAAAGTGTCCTGCCCAGGTCAACTTTAGGGCTGGGTTCCAGAGTCAGATGTCATAAGAAGCAGCCTGTGGGACTCCTTTCTGTGTCATGGAAAAACTGTGGGTGAATGCTGGACTCTTTTTGGGTGTGTTCCCACCCACCTGAAGATATCTGTACTGGGCAATGAGGGTGCGATCATGGTGAAGAAGAAAGATATGTGAAAAATTAAAAGTGAAAAATGAAATCTCAGTCACACCTCTCCCTCCAGAAGCAGCTCTGCGGCTCTTAGTGCTGTGTCACTGCCTCTGCTTGGCTGTTGCTCCACCCTCCGATGTCAGTCCAGGCAGTCTGGATTGATTCATAAATCACTCTATTTTACTTCCACAGTCAGATTTCTCCACAGGTGGGCACAGAAAACTGGCACCCAGAGCATTATTCAAGATCCAAAACTGGTGCTGCTCTGCAGAAGTTCCTTCTCTAATTTTTTTGCACATCTGCAGAGGAGCTTTTCCTAACTGTCTCTGCTCATCTCCTTATTTTTTGATGACCTTACATTTTTAGCTAGCTTGATATCCTTCTCCAAGAACTGATTTTGCCTGACAATATGTTCAAAATATGAGACTAAGTCTCTCCATACTGGCTTTCAAAGAGCATGCTGGTTGTACTTCTCCAACACAAATCTGTTTGCTCTTCTAGCTATCCATAGTACTTTTTTTTTTTTTAGTGTTTTATTGTGAATTATGTGATAGTTTACATGGGAGAACATTAGTTTTACATTAATTCTATCATACAACGTATCATTGCCATGGTTACAATCCCTCCATGCATCGTCAACCAACCAAAGGGTATACCCTGCAAGCCTGCCCCCTAAACTACCCCCGCCCCCACCCCAATCTTCAGCACACAGTCCCTCTCCCTCTCTGGATCTAAAGCCCCCAGCTGCTCCATTGCTCCATGTCATTGTGTCTGCCTCCATCTCAGGAATCACTGTTTCTCTGGGTAGGGTCCCGCTCTCGGCTCTTCTCCGTTGATGGTCCTAGGGACCTCAGCTCCTAGACTTAAAAGTTAATCACTTCCTTCCTTGCTATAAAATGTCTACCTTTACATTTCCAACCTTCACAATCAGTCCTGATAACAATTATTCACTATTGTATCACAAGAGACACATCTGCATTTCATTTAATCAAATCTGCCTAGGCAGA
>NW_006425767.1:0-1183 GCF_000296735.1 Chrysochloris asiatica | reverse complement strand
TTTCGTTCTGCTGTGCATAGGGTCACTATGAGTCAGTACTGACTCAATGGCACCTAACAACAACAACAACAAATAGGCTTTCTTGAGGAGTGGCTGGTGGATTTGAACCACTGACCTTGGGGTTAACAGTTAAGTGCTTATCCTACAGTGCTACAAAAAAACTCCAAGCTAGCATATATGAAATGTCATGGCCCTGAAGAGAAAGACTACATTATAATGTGTTATAGTTGCAGCTTATGGTACTGATTCCACATGATACCTTCCTGAATTTCTTAACCTTGAGATATGTGAAGAGCCCTATGTCTTTATAATAAATCTACTTTTTAAAATTATCTTTGCAGATTGGGATTTTATTATTTGAAAGAGAAAGACCTATGAATGGACAACTGGATTCATAATGATAACGTTGTTGTTATTGCTAGTTGCTGTCAAGTTAGTTCTGACTAATAACGGCCCCTATGTACAACAGAACAAAACACTGCCCAGTCTTGTGTCATTCCCACAATTGTTACAGAAAACCAAACTGTCAAGTTGATTGTGACTCATGGCAACCTTATGTGTGTCTGAGAAGACCTGTGACAGCTCTGTTGTGTTTTCAAGTTGACTGTCAGGCCTTTCTTTTAAGGTACCTATTGTTAGTTACTTTGGGTTAGCAATTAAACAGATTGACTAAGTGCACTAACTAACCACTTTCTCCACCACTTGTCTGTCGGTTTGTCATACTGTGGTGCCTAGTGAGTTGATGTGATTCTGGAAGCTATGTCACAAGTATTTTAAATACCAGCAGGGTCACCCATGGTGGACAAGTTTCAGGTAAGCTTCCAGATGAAGATAGACTAGGCAGAGGAGTGACAAAATTCTTCTGAAAACGTAGTCACTGAAAACCTAAAGAATAGCAGAGAAGAACTGTCAGATACAGTGCCAGAAAATGAGCCCCTCAGGTTGGAAGTCACTCAAAATGTGACTGCAGAAGAGCTGCCTCCTCAAAGTAGACTTGACCATGATGATGCGACTGGAATAAAGCCTGTGGGACCTTCATTTGCTGATGGGACACATATTAAAATATAAACATCTGTTGCAGATTGTGTAAGACTAGTCAGAGGTTCGAGGCCCTCTAGGGCCGAGTGTAACAAATGAGGCCACTGGCAGTTAATGGCAAATTGCTTTCATATTAATATTCAGG
>NW_006425766.1:0-1242 GCF_000296735.1 Chrysochloris asiatica | reverse complement strand
ATAGAGAAATGGCTGAAACCATACATTCACAGAGAACTCCCAGAGGTTCAAGCCAGTTTGAGAAGAGGACTTGGAATGAGGGATATCATTCATTGCTGATGTCAGATGGATCTTGGCTGAAATCAGAGAATACCAGAAAGATGTTTACTTGTGCTTTATTGACTACTCAAAGGCTTTTGATTGTATGGATCATGAAAAACTATGGATAACATTGTGAAGTATGGGTATTCCGTAACACTTACTTTTGCTCATGAGGAATCTGTACATAGACCAAGTGGTAATTGTTCAAATAGAACAAGAGAACAACAAATGGTTTAAATCAGAAAAGGTGTGTGAGAGGGTTGTATTCTTTCACCATACTTATTCAAACTGTATGCTGAACAAATAATCTGAGAAGTTGGATTATATGAGGAAGAATGTGACATGAGGATTGGAGGAAGGCTCATTAAGGACCTGCATTATGCAGATGATGCAGCCTTGATTGCTGAAAGTGAAGAGGACTTAAAATATTTACTGATGAAGATCAAAGACCACAGTCTTCTGTATGGTTGCACCTCAATGTAAAGAAAACAAAAATTTTTACCACTGGATCAAAAAATAACATCTATATAAATGGAGAAAAGATTGAAGTTGTCAAAGACTTCATTTCTCAGATCAACTATCAACACTCATGGAAGCATCAACCAAGAAATCAAACAACATATTGCATTAGGCAAATCTGCTGCACAAGATCTTTTTAGAGTGTTGAAGAACAAAGATGTCAGCTTGAGGACTAAAGTATGCCTGACGTAAGCCATGGCATTGTCAATAACCTCATACATGCAAAAGTTGAATAGTGAATAAGGAAGACAGTAGAAGAATTGATCGCATTTGAGTTATGGTGTTGGAGGAGAATTTTGAAAGTTCCGTGGACTGCCAGAAGAACAAATATAGCCAGTGCTCCTTGGAATCCAGTATGACCAGACTTCGTCTTTCATACTTTGAACATGTTTTCAGGAGAGACAAGTCACTGGAGAAGGATGTCATGTTTGGTTGAGTGTAGGATTGGAGAAGAAGAGGAAGACCCCCAGCAAGATGGATTGACACAGTGGCAGCATCAATGGGCTCAAATGTAGCAGTGATTGTGAGGTTGGTCAGGCTGTGTTTTGTTTTGTTGTGCATGGGCTCCCTATGAGTTGGTACCGACTTGATGGCACCTAACAACAACAACGTATATATATGTATATCTGTTGTTAAGTTCAT
>NW_006425765.1:0-1190 GCF_000296735.1 Chrysochloris asiatica | reverse complement strand
AATAGCTTTTTGGTGACCTGAGTTGTGCCACATGCCCATTTAATTTAAACTCTGGACTAGTCATGTACCTTTAGAAGGCTGATCTATGCCTCCTTTACTTTTTAGTCATCGTCTGGCAGTTCTTAAGAAGCTCTGGTGGCACTGTGTTTAAACACTCAGCCGCGACCCAAAAGGTGAGCAGTTTCAACCCACCAGCTACTCTACTTGAGAAAGATGATGTGATCTGCTCCCATAAAGATTTGTGCCTTTGGAAACCCTGTGGGGCAGCTTTATTCTGTCCTTTGGGGTCACTATGAGTCAGAATGCAATGGTTTTTTGTCTTGTTTTGTCTTAATGGCAGGAAAAGGAAGAGGACAAAGAGTATCCTTCTTCTTAAGGTTTTACTTTTGTCATCCCAAGCAAGAGGAAACTGTAGACTCCCAAGAGCATGGAAGAGAAGAGAGGTAAGAGAGTAAACCATAAAGAAGAGAGAACTTTGATTCCAATATTGCATTCTCTTGTATTGAGGACCCTGTGGCACTGTAGGATCAACATTGGACTGGTATACACAAGGTCGGTAGTTCAAACCCACCAGCTGCTCCTTGGAAACCCTATACAGGGTTGCTATGAGTCATAACCAACTGGACATCATTTAACAACAACAACATGTGACCTTGTTGACTCTGTTTTGTCCTTGACTGCGTCAGAGCTTCTCATTCTTGAGAAGATAAAGTGAGAACAGAAAAGCAAAGTCTTGATCTCCCCCTAGAGTAGAACTGACTAACCATTTCTGCCCCATCTCCAGAGGTTAAAATATTGTCTCCTTTGGAGAAAGAACCCCAGGTGAAAAATCTCTGTGATGTCTCTGTATCCACAGTAACAAAAATTTTGTTCAATGTTACTTTTTTTTTGTAATTTGAGTTATAACAAAATATGTTGTCTTTTTATGTTTAGACATAAATTTATTTATAATATTGGATATACTTTTGAAACCTTTATATGCATTTGACTACAAAGACTGATATTTTATTCCAGGCTTGAGAATAACTGTCCAGAAAGACAGAACAAATATTTAGCTGTTCTGCCTTTAAAACAAACTAGTTTATGAATTTACCTTAAATCCTTAGATATTAGAAACTACAGAATGAAGTTGCATAAAAAATTTTGGTTTGTCTTATAACTGAAAACTTATCAAAACTTTTAAATAACTC
>NW_006425764.1:0-1190 GCF_000296735.1 Chrysochloris asiatica | reverse complement strand
CCACCTGTTTTCCAGGCTGGGAAGTCAGAACAGTAATCTCTAGCGAAGTGCAGGTCAGAGCTACACTTGTGGACACATGTCTGATGTACTGTTTGAACTGCTGAAGACCATCCTCAACTGCCAACTTCAGAGAACTGCACTGTGGTCTGAAACATCCTTCTTTCTGTACCATGCGTAGCTCTGAGATGCAGGCCTAGCAAAGTTCTCTTTCACTTGAGCTGGGGGAATTTGTGGCAGAAGCAAGAAATCCATTGCTCTCCAGTCCGGGATGCTCAGCTGCTCCAGGAGCCGCCATCTTGGGTGAGACCACTTGGGGGAAAGATTGGAGCAGCCACAGATGCCTGGCAGAACCGCTGAGACAAACGTGTGGACATTATTTTCCTTTGGTATCTGTTCACTGGTCTTTTGCTATCTGCACATCTCCATTCTGGTGACCACAGGGGTGCCTGAGCTAGTGGACCTCCTGTTCATTTTTTATTGCAATTAGCTTGGTATATTTTCCCCCCATCCTTTGACTTTTAATCTGTTTTTGTCTGTATGTGTGAGATGTGACTCTTGCAGACAGCATGTTGAAGGATTTTGTTTTCTTATCCATTCTTCCACCCTCTGTCTCTTAACTGTTGCATTTAATCTGTTTACATTCAGTGTTATTGTCGATGTTGTTGTTGTTAAGTGCCGTCGAGTCTGATCCAACCCATAGCGGCCCTATACAGGGTTTCCGAGGAGCAACTGGTGAGCTTGAATCATTGACCTTGCAGTTCAAATGGCTTTGCAGCCTTGCGCATTAACCCACAATGCCATATAGGTATTGATTAATTGCTGCCATTATGTTTGTTTTTTTGTGGTGTTACTGCTTTCTTTGTTCTGTTTTCCTTTGCTGAGTTCATGCTTTTTGTGTTCTTTCTTGTGAGTTTCCTCATAGTTTTAATATTTCCATGTTCTTCTTGGATTTTCATTTTCTTGGTATGTTTTGAAGTGTTAATTTTCTTTGAGGTTACCTTATAGTCCATTAGTTTTTCCCTCCATTTAGTGCACTCTGTTGTATCCTGTAATTTACCTTCTCACCATTTGGATCTCTGTTGCTACGTGTTTACCTTTTATATTGTAATTGTTTTGATCATAGACTGACCTCCCATATTCGCTGAGTTTGTTCTTATAGTTTTGTTCTGTCCTCAACTCTTCCTTCTGTC
>NW_006425763.1:0-1242 GCF_000296735.1 Chrysochloris asiatica | reverse complement strand
TTTCTTTTAATTTTGATACTTCTACATTTGGGTTAGTTTCAGGATGGTGTTATTATGTATGATAATCTGAGGTTGTTTTCTGCTTCTCTGTTCAAGTTACTCCCTTTACTGCTTTTTATAAAGTTGGTCTGGTTTTTACAAATTCCTTAATTTGTGTTCACCTGAAATTGTCCTAATTCTGCTAATATGTTTGATGGACAATTTTTCTGGGTATATGATTCTTGTTGCCAGCTTTTTTTTCTTTCAGAGTTTTAAATCTGCCACCTTATTGACTTCTTGTCTGCATGGTTTCTGCTGAGAAGTTAGAGCTTTGTGTTACTGATTATCTTTTGTAGGTAACTTCATTTGTCCTGAGTTGATCTCATGAGCCTTTCTTTGTCTTTGATTATAATAGGTCTAGGTGGTTTGGTAGTGTAGTAGTTATGAATCGGGCTGCAAACTGCAATGTCAGCAGTTCAAAACTGCTCCCATAAAGATTTACAGCCTCGGAAACCCTGCACAAGGTCACTATGAATTGGAACCGACTTCATGGCACATAACCACCACCACCACTAGGTGGTTTTTAGTGTAGCGTAGTGGTTACGAATCAGGCTGCAAGCCACAAGGTCAGCAGTTCAAAGCTACCAGCTGTTTCGCGGGAGAAAGAAGAGGCGTTCTGCTCCCGTAAAGATTTATAGCCTCGGAAACCCTGCACAGGGTCACTGAGTCGGAATCGACTCCATGGCACACAACAACAACAACAACATCCTATTTATAGTTTGTTCAGCTTCTTGGATGCATATCTTCTCATCTTTCAGGATGCTAAGAAATTTTTCTTCCAAAAATTCATCAAAATTTTTCTTTGTGTGTTTGTGTGTGTCTCTCTGTTCTGGAATTCTGATCACATGTAGGTTGTTCTTCATGAAGGGGTTGTCGTTGTTCTTAAGTGCCTTCAAGGCAATTTCAATTCATAGTAACACTATATAGGGTTTCTGAGGAGCAGCTGGTAAGCTTGAACTGCCGTCCTTGCAGTTCAAACTGACTTTGTAATCCATCACATTAATCCACGGCGCCACACCAGGACTCGTCATGAAGGGACGCTATATAATTATTAGACTTTTTGAGTTTTTACTTCTTTTTTTCTGATTATTTCTCTTGAAGGTTAGTATTGAGAGACTTGTCATCAAGCTTACTAAACCAACCTTCCATTGACTCAATTCTATTCCTTTGCTTTTTCAATGTATTGTCAATTTCTCATATCTT
>NW_006425762.1:0-1225 GCF_000296735.1 Chrysochloris asiatica | reverse complement strand
TGCCATGTAGCTAGCTCTCGGTATATGGACACGTTGGACTCATCTGCCATGTAAATAGAACTATATATATGGAAATGTTGCACTACTCTACCATTTAGCTAGCTCTCTATAAGGGCATTTTGTACTTGTCTGCCATGTAGCTAGCTTTCTGTATGTGGATATGTGGGACTGATCTGTCTTGTAGACAGCTCTCTTTAGATGAACATATTGGACTTGTCTGCCATGTAGCTAGCTCTCAGTAGATGCACATGTTGGACTCAACAGGCATGTAACGAGCTCTCTGTGTATGAACATGTTGGACTCATCTGCATTGTAGTTAGCCCTCTATATATACATTTTGGTATCATCTGCCATGTAGCTAGTACTCTGTATATAGATATGTTGGACTAATCTGCCATGTAGGTAGCTCTCAGAATTTGGACACTTTGGAGTTATCTGCCATGTAGCTTGAATTCTGTATATTGAAATGTTGCACTACTCTGCATTGTAGCTAGAAATCTCTATATGCTAATGTTGCACTACTCTGTCATGTAGCTGGCTCTCTGTATATGGACATGATGGACTCATCTGCCAAGTAACTAGAACTTTGTATATGGAACTGTTTCACTACAATGACATGTAGCCAGCTCTCTGTACATGTACATTTTGTACTCGTCTGCCATGTAGCTATCGCTCTGTATATGGATATTATCGACTGTTCTACTATGTAGTTAGCTCTCTGTATATGTAGATATTGGACTTGTCTGCCATTTAGCTAGCCCTCTAAATATTCATATGATAGACTCATCTGTCATGTAGCTAACTCCCAGTATATGGACATGTTGGACTCATCTGTCATCTAGCCAGCCCTCTGTTTATGAATAAGTTGAACTCATCTTCCTTGTAGCTGGCCATCAAAATATACACATGTTGGACTCATCTCCCATGAAGCAAACGCTAATTCTTTGGACATTTTGGACTCATCAGCCATGTAGCTAGAACTCCGAATTTGGACACGTTGGACTACTCTGCCATGAAGCTAGAACTCTGTATATGGAAATATTACACTACTCTGTCATGTAGCTAGCTCTGTGTACATGAACACGTTGAACTCATCTGCCATGTTGCTAGAACCCTGTATATGGACATGTTGGACTACACTGCCATGCAGCTAGCTCTCAGTATATGGACACGTTGGACTCATCTGCCATGTAGCTAGAACCCTGTAAATGGAAATGTTGGACTA
>NW_006425761.1:0-1228 GCF_000296735.1 Chrysochloris asiatica | reverse complement strand
TTGGTTTTAATTGGAAACTGTCTCTTTAAATTTCGAGGAGATCTGTGCGCATGCATAGTAGAACCCTCCGAGGGTGGGGCTCGTTTATTTCTTGACTACTGCTTCTGTGAGTATTGATAATGGATCCAAGCAAAATAGTCTTTGACAATTCAATCATTTCTCCACATATCATGATGATATTTACTGGTACAGCTGTGAGGATTTTTGCTTCTTTACATTGAGGTGCAATCCTTACTGAAGGTTGTGGTCTTTGATCTTCATCAGTAAGTATTTTAAGTTCTCTTCACTTTCAGCAAGCAAGGTTGTATCATCTGCATTATCAGATTGTTAATGAGTCTTTCTCCAATTCTGGTGTCACATTCTCAGATTATTTGCACAGCATACACATTGAATAAGTATGGTGAAAGAATACAACCCAGAAACACATCTTTCCTGATTTTAACCATCTTTTTGTTCTATGCGGATGGCTCAGACCTCCCATCTACCCATATGCACATAAAATGCCCTCTTTTCCCCTGAAACGTTTCTACATATTAGGGACTATTTTCTTCTGATGTAACTGTTGTTGTTAAGTACTGTCAAGTTGGTTCCAACTCAGAGATACCTTGTATAGGGTTTCGATGAGCCCCGGGTGAGTTTGAACCTCCAACCCTGCAATTCAAGCCAAACTTGCAGTCCAGTGCTTATCCTACAGTGCCACACTAGGATTCGAATATAACTGTAGTAAAGTGGATTTACTTTATATGGCTCTTCTATCTACAGCATTTTAAACACCAATCAAATGATTGGGGTTTTGTTATTGTTAGGTGCCATTCAAGTTGGTTCCCACTTAAAGCACCCTATGCACAACAGAATGAAACACTGCTGGGTCCTACACCATCCTCACAATTGTCTTTGTTTGAGCCAATTGTTGCAGCCACTGTGTTGATTCATCTTGTTGGGGGTCTCTTTTTCATTGACCCTCCATTTCATCAAGCATGATGTCCTTCTCCAGGACTGATCCCTTCTGGCAACATGTCCAAAGTAGGAGGGATGAAGTCTCACCATCTTCACTTCCAGGAGCATTCTGGTTGTAGTTTTCCCAAAACATACGTTTGTCCTTCTGGCAGTCCATGATATTTTCAATATTCTTCACCAACACAATTCAAATACATCAATTCTTTTACAATTAAGGTCTTCTTTAATCATTGTCCAACTTTCACATGCATATGAGGTTATTTAAAATACC
>NW_006425760.1:0-1124 GCF_000296735.1 Chrysochloris asiatica | reverse complement strand
GTCATTTGATTTCTTGACTTCTGCTTCCATGAGTGTTGATAGTTGATGCAAGAAGAATGAAGTTCCTGACAACTTCAATCCTTTCTCCGTTGATAAGAATGTTGATGTATTGGTCCAGGGGTGAGGATATTTGTTTGCTTGACATTGAGATGCAACCCATACCAAAGTCCTTTTCACTTTCAGCAAGCAAGGTTGTATCATCTGCATATCACAGGTTGTTAATGAGTCTTCCTCCAATCCTGATGCCACATTTTTTTTCATAGAACCCAGCTTCTCAGATTATTTGCTCAGCATACAGGTTGAATAAGTATGGTGAAAGAATACAACCTTGTCGCACACCTTTTTTTTTAATTTTAAACCATTCAGTATTTCCATGTTTTGTTTGAACTACTGCCTCTTGGTTCATGCACAGATTCCTCATAAACACAATTAAGTGTTCCGGAATACTCATACTTCGCAGTGTTGTCCATAGCTCGTCATGATCCACACAATTGAAAGCCGTTGCATAGTCAATAAAGCACAGGTAAACATCTTTCTGATATACTCTGCTTTCAGCCAAGATTCATAGGACATCAGCAATGATATCCCTCGTTCCACAGCCTCTTCTGAATCCAGCTTGAACCTCTGGAAGTTCTCTGTCAATATATACTTATAGCCATTTATGTATTACTTTTAGTACAACTTTCCTCACATGAGATATCAAAGAGATTGTGCAATGATTTACGCATTCTTTTGGGTCACCTGTCCTTGGGATGGGCAGAAATGTGGATCTGTTCCAATCAGTCAGCCAGATAGTTGTCTTCCAAATTTCTTGGCAGAGATGAGTAAGTGTCTCCAGTGCTGCCTCACTTTCTTGAAAGATATCAATTTTTATTCCATCAATTCCTGGTGCCTTGTTCTTTGCCAATTCCTTCAATGCACCTTGGACTTCTTCCTTCAGTATCATTGGCTCTTGATCATATGCTGCCTCTTGAATGGTTGAACATCAACCATTTCCTTTTTGTAGAGTGACTCTGTGTATTCCTTCCATCTTCTTTTGATGCTTTTTGCATCATTCAGTAATTTGCCCAGAGAATCCTTCAATAACTAAAGTCGAAGTTTGAATTTTTTCTTCAGTTCCCCCA
>NW_006425759.1:0-1242 GCF_000296735.1 Chrysochloris asiatica | reverse complement strand
AACTTCCAATTTTCCCAGATTCATACTTCGTACATTCCATGTTCCAATTTTCAATGGATGTTTACAGCTGTTTCTCTTCATTTTGAGTTGTGACCCATCAGCAAATGAAGGTCCTGTGCTCGTGTCTCCCCCTAGCTTAACTGGCAATACATATAACCAAATAAAACACACCTACTTTTCTTTCTGCTAGTACATCACAAGGCAATGGATATATTGGATATATAAATATTCACTGGCAGTAAAGGGTATTTTAACATGACCCCTAACTAAACTATGTACTTTTCCAGAGCATAGCTGAAATTTACTTTAGAAGCCGTTACTTCTAAGACATGGACACGTTATCTTTCAGAGCAACAGCTGAAGTACAAGGAAGACTGAAGGGACGGTTGTTTGACAGACACGTGTTATTTGTATTAAGTTACCTGTTGTTGTTGTGAAGTGCCGTTCAGTCATTCCAACTCATAGCGACCCTGTATAGGGTTTCCAAGGAGTGGCTAGTGGGTTTGCACGGCCTACTTTATGCTGAGCAGTCCAGTGTTTTTCCTATAGCACCATACTAAGAATCAATTAAGTTACCAAGTACAGAGAAAACAGTGGGTTCCAATAACTCAAAATTCAAGTCACAAGGGTATCTGCTTCTCACATACACAATTCTATGAGGGGGCTTCAAAAAGCTTATGGAAAAATTCCATTTTTTAAAAATGTTTTATTGTGAATTATGTGACAGTTTACATGGGAACATGGGAGAATATTAGCTTTATATTCATCCTATATCATTTTATTTTCATAGTTACAATGCCCTCCATGCATCATCAACCAACCAAAGGGTATATATACCCCACAAGCCTGCCCCTTGGCCGTCAGCACACAGGCCCTATCCCTCTCGGTCTAGAGTCCCTAGCCACTCCATCTCACCACGTCAATGTCTCTACCTCCATCTCTGGCGTCACTGTTTCTCTGAGTAGTGTCCTGCACTCCACTATTCTCCCTTGATGGTCCCAGGGACCTCTGGTTCTGGAATGCAAGGTCAACCACACCCCTCCTTTTGCTACAAAACATCTACCTTTACATTTCCAACCCTCACAGTCAGTCCTGACAGCAATTATTCACTATTGTGCCACATGAGTGCTATCCCCATCTCCTTTCATCAGTCCCGCCCAGACACATTGGATACTACTCAGTGGGGATTCTACCTTCCTCCACACCCTCTGGATCTAGGCTCCCTCTTGAAAGCTTGTAAGC
>NW_006425758.1:0-1212 GCF_000296735.1 Chrysochloris asiatica | reverse complement strand
GCATTAGTGAGCTGAAATGGACTAGTATTGGCCATTTTGAATCTGACAGCCACATGGTTTACTATGCTGAGAATTTCAAATTGAAGAGGAATGGTGTTGCACTCATTGTCAAAAAAGAACACATCCAGATCAGTCATGAGGTACGATGCTGGCTGTGATAGGAAATATCCATGTGCCTACAGTGAAGCCCAGTTAATACCACTATTATTCAAAATTATGCACCAATCACTAAAGCCAGTGAGGATGAAGTAGAAGAATTCTACCACCTTCTTCAATCAGAAGTTGATCACTCATGCAATCAAGATGTATTGATCATTACTGGTGATTGGAATGCAAAGGTTTGGAGCAAAAACGAAGGATCAATATTTTGAAAACTTGGCCTTGGTGATAGAAATGATGCTGGAGATCGCATGATAGAATTCTTCAAAATCAATGATTTGTTCATTTTAAATACCTTCTTTAAACAGCATAAGAGATGACTATACACATGGGCATTACCATATGGAATACATAGAAATCAAATTGCTTACATTTGCGGAAAGAGAAGATGGAAAAGCTCCATATCATTAGTCAAACAAGGCCAGGGACAGTTGTGGAACAGACCATCAATTACTCATATGCAAATTCAAACTAAAGCTGAAGAAAATTAAAACAAGTCCACAAGAGCCAAAATATGACCTTGAATATATCCCACCTGAATTTAGAGATCATTTGAAGAACAGATTTGATACATTAAACACTAAAGACTGAAGACAAGAAGAATTGTGGGATGACATCAAGAATATCATACATGAAGAAATCAAAAAGTCATTGAGAAGACACGAAAGAAGGAAAATTGGTCAAAATAGATATCAGAAGAGACATTGACTGAAGCTTGCTCTCCAGGGTAGAGATGCTAAAGCAAATGGAAGAAAGGAGGAGGTCCAAGAGCTGAACAGAAAATTTCAAAGATCAGCTTGAGAAGAAAAAATGAAGAACATGCTCAGCATTTCTCTAGCCGGGGGAAGAGAAGAAAAAATTCAAGCCTCGACTTTCAATATTGAAAGATTCTCTGGGCACATTATTTAATGATGAATGAAGCATCAAAAAAAGATGGAAGGCATACACAGAATAAGTGTACCAAAAGGAAATGGTTAATATTCAACCATTTCAAGAGGTAGCATATGATCAAGAGCCAATGATACTGAAGGAGGAAGTCCATGGTTCATTGAA
>NW_006425757.1:0-1203 GCF_000296735.1 Chrysochloris asiatica | reverse complement strand
ATTGTATATATTAAGACAGTCATTAATCAAATAAGTACTCCAAGGGAAAACTATAAGATGTTTTGAAAACATTTGATGGATAGAGGGCAATATCCAATCTAGGGTGCAGAGGTTTCCTAGAAAAAGAATTCAAAGTACTGTGATCTGAAGAAGGATGGAAATTTCCAATGAAAAGTGAGAGGGTTGTTTCAGGCAAGTGAGCAACATGTGTGAAGGCTATGAGTGGAATGGAGCTCGGGGCCTTTGGGTATCTCAGAGGATAGTAGTGGGTATAGAACACAGAAAGAAAGGAGTCAACTGTGTGTTGAGGTCACAGGACTAAGCAGATTATGCATCCTTGGCTGAATCCACCAAGAAGAACCAACTGAAGGATTCTAAGTAAGAGATATGATCGCTTCCACTGGTTACTTATTCTTCTTATTATGGTAAAATATATGTACCTTCTCCTCACTGATAGGTTATCTTGTTATTAGGCTTTTTTTTTTTTTTCATTTATGAATATAATAAGAACTTTTCTACTGAACTATTTTTTTGACTAACAAATATGTCTGGAAAATTATAAATGAGGAGGTCTAAGAAGGTTTCCTAATGAGAGCAATGGTGACTGTGATGGGTAAGGTTCCATGTCAACTTGGCTGGGTCATGATTCTCAGTGGTTGTGTAATGATATAACTTGGCAGTTATGTTATAATGTAATTTGACAATTATGAAATGACTGTGCTCATCATACATTTTTTCATAACATTGATTTTTGCCTAGTCTTTGGAAACTAACCATGCCAATAAGTGAAGAGAAGATGCATAGCATAAAATTTGCCATTTTAGCTATTTTTAAGTATACAATTCTGTGACATTATTTATATTTACTACATATTAAAACCTTCACCACAATTTGTTTCCAAAACTTTTTCATTGCCTCAAGCAGACATTCTGTAGCCATTAAGCAATAACTCTGCAATGTCCCCTCCACCCAGTCCCTGGCAACTACTAATCTTCTTTCAGTTTTTATTTCTATTTGTCCATTCACTTCATCATGGATTGAATGGTGTCGCCTCAAAAGATGTATAATGTGACTCGGTCATGATTCTCTGTGATTTTGCAATAATGTAATGTGGCAGTTAGGTGAAAAATCCCCATGACTTGACATTATATAATTGGGCAGTGTTTCGTTCTGCTGTGCATAAGGTCACTATGGGTCGGTACT
>NW_006425756.1:0-1198 GCF_000296735.1 Chrysochloris asiatica | reverse complement strand
GAGGACTCTAGATTCATCAACTAAGAAGAGAAGGACTAAGAACTGGTGGCCAGTAGCAGACTTGCAGAATGTGCCCTTTGGAGATGTAATTTATTATATATGCCTGAGTGGTTTTTTTGTTTGTTTGTTTGTATGTTTTTAAAAAAAAGCTAAAGTGGATAAAGAGAAATAATTTTAAGTGATGGTATATGGAGGGGATTATAATCCCTCCATATGAAACAAGTTATATGAATTGTTGAATGTGAAATTGATATGTGCCCTGTAGACTTTCACTCAATCCACAATAAAACCTTAAATTTAAAAAAAAATAATAAAGTAGTTCATGCAAGTGTCCTTCTCTTCATAAATAGGAGGGAAAAGGGGAGGATGAAAGGAAAGGATATAAAAAGGAAGAAAGGAGTGGAGGGAAGAAGGCAAGTGAAGAAGAGAGGAAAAAGTCATTAAGAAGACAAGGAAGAAGGAAAAGGTCAAAACAAATGGCAGAGGAGACTCTGAAACTTGCTCTCCAGTGTAGAAAAGCTAAAGCAAATAGAAGAATTGAAGAGGTCCAAGAGCGGAACAGAAAATTTCAAAGATCAGCTAGAGAAGACAAAACCAGGTACTATAATAAAATATGCAAAGATTTGGAACTAGAAAACCAAAAGGGAAGAACACGGTCAGCATTTCTCAAGCTGGGGGAACTGAAGAAAAACTTCAAGCCTCGACTTTCGTCACTGAAAGAATCTCTGGGAAAATTATTAACTGATGCAGAATGCATCAAGAGAAGATGGAAGGAATACACAGAATCATTGTATCAAAAATGGTTAATGTTCAACCATTTCAAGAGGTGCCATATGAACAAGAGCCAATGATACTCAGGGAGGAAGTCCAGGGCATTGAAGGAATTGGCAAAGAACAAGGCACCAGGAATTGATGGAATACAAACTGAAATCTTTCAAGAAATGGAGGCGGCAAAAGAGGCACTCACTCATCTCTGCCAAGAAATTTGAAAGACAACTATCTGGCTGACTGATTGGAAGAGATCTATATTTGTGCCCATTCCAAAGAGCGGTGACCCAGTGGAATGCGGAAATCATCGAACAATCTCTTTGATATCTCAAGTGAGTAAAGTTTTGCTAAAGGTAATACAGAAACGGCTACAATCATACATTGACAGAGAACTTCCAGAGGTTCAAGCTGGGTTCAGAAGAGGCCGGGG
>NW_006425755.1:0-1243 GCF_000296735.1 Chrysochloris asiatica | reverse complement strand
AAAAGTTGAACCCACTAGATGTTGCTCAGGAGCAAAATGAAGCTGTCTGCTCCCGTAATTTGCAGAAATCCTAGAAATGAAGCTGTCTGCTCCCGTAAAGATTTACAGTTGCAGAAATCCTAGAAAACAATCCTGCTATGTCCTGTAGGTCTCAGTGAGTCAGAATGAACTCGATGGCAGTGGGTTTGGGTATAGAAAACATTATAAAATTATTGCCTATGTGTTGTTGTTGCTAGGTGTAGTCAAGTTGGTTCTGATGCGTAGCGACCCTATGCACAGCAGAACTAAACACTCCCCTGTCCTGTGCCATCCTTACATTTGTTCTTATATTTGAGCCTATTGTTGCTGTCACTCTGTCACTCCATCTCACTGGGCTTCTCTCTCTTTTCTGCCAATCCTCCACTTTACCAAGCATGATGTCCTTCTTCAGAGACTAGTCCCTACTAACAACATGTCCAAAGCACACGAGACAAATCTTGTCACCCTCACTTTTAAGGAACATTCTGGCTGTAATTCTTCCAAGAGAGGTTTGTTTGTTCTTCTGGCACTCCATGATATTTTGAACATTCTTCTCTAACACTACAATTCAAATGCATTGATTTTTCTATGATCTTCCTGATAAATTGTCCAACTTTCACATGTATATGAGGCTATTGAAAATACCATGGTTTGGGTCAGTGGCATAGTCCTCAAAGTGACAATTTTGTTCTTTAACACTTTAAAGAGGTCTTGTACAGTTAAATCCAATGCAATTCATTCTTAATTTCTTGACTGCTGTCACTGATTGTGGATCCAAGCAAAATGAAAACATTGATAACTTCAATCTTTTCTCCATTTATCAAGATTTTATTTACTGGTCCAGTTATGAGGATTTTTGTTTTCTTTACGCTGAGGTGCAGTCCATACAGAAAACTGTAGTCCTTCACCTTCATCAGTTGTTGTTGTCGTTGTTGTTAAGTGCCGTGGAGTCGGTTCCGACTCATAGCGATCCTGAACAGGGTTTCCGAGGCTGTAAATCTTTACAGGAGCAGAACACCTCATCTTTCTCCCGCAGAACCGCTGGTAGTTTCGAACTGCTGACCTTGCGGTTCGCAGCCCAATTCATAACCACTATGCTACCAGAACTCCTTTCACCTTCATCAGTAGGTATTTTAAATCCTCTTCCCTTCCAGAAAACAAGGTTGTGTCACCTGTATACCACAGATTGTCAATGAGTCTTCCTTCAATTCTGATGTTACATTCT
>NW_006425754.1:0-1136 GCF_000296735.1 Chrysochloris asiatica | reverse complement strand
TGCTAAGTCTAGGGCTATTAGGGCTTTAGGACTAGTGCTAGCGCTAGGGCTATTAGGGCTTTTGGGCTAGCGCTAGGGCTGTTAGGGCTTTAGGCTTAGGTCTACGGCTGTTAGTGCTTTAGGGGTAGGAGTAGGGCTAGGGTTAATGTTTTAGGGCTAGGGCAAGGGCTAGAGCTGTTAGGGCAGTAGGGCTAGGGCTAGGGCTGTTAGGGCTTTAGGGCTAGGATACGGGCTTGGGCTGTTAGGGCTTCAGGGTGATGGCTAGGGCTAGGGCTTTAGGGCTAGTGCTAGGGCAAGGACTGTTAGGGCTTTAGGGTTCTAGGTCTAGGGTTGTTAGGGCTTTAGGGATAGGGCTAGGGCTGATAGGTCTTTAAGACTAGGGCTAGGGCTAGGGCTCTTAGGGCTTTAGGGCAAGGTCTAGGGTTGTTATGGCTTTAGGGCTAGGGCTAGGGCTACAGCTGTTAGGTCTTTAGGGATAGGGCTAGGGCCAGCCTGTTAGAACTTTAGGGCTAGTGCTAGTGCTAGGGCTGTTATGACTTTAGGGATAGGGCGAGGGCTGAACCTACGGTTAGGGCTGATAGGGCTTTAGGGCATGTGTTAGGGCTAGGGCTTAGAGGCTTTAGGTCTAGGGCTAGGTCTAAAACTGTTAGAGCTTTAGTGCTAGGGCTAGGACTAGTGCTGTTAGGGCTTTAGGGCTAGGGCCAGGGCTAGCACTTTTAGGGCTTTAGGGCTAGGGCCAGGGCTGTTAGGGCTTTAGGGCTAGGGTTTGGGCTATGGCATTAGAGCAAGGGCTTTAGAGCTAGAGCTAGGGCTGTTAGGGCTTCAGAGTTAGGGCTAGGGCTGATAGGGCTTCAGGGCTAGTGCTAGGGCTAAGGCTTTTATCGCTTTATGACTAGGGCTGTTAGAGCTTTAGGGCTAGGCTTAGGACTGTTAGGGCTATAGGGCTTGAGCTAGGGCTAGGGTTAGGGCTGATAGGCCTTTAGGACTAGGGTTAGGTCTAGGTCTTATAGGTCCTTAGGGCTAGAGTTAGGTCTATGGCTTATAGGGCTTTATGGCAAGGGCTGCGGCTAGAGCTGTTAGGGCTTAAGGGCTAGGGTTAGGGCTAGCCTGTTAGGGCTTTAGGGCTAGGGCTTTAG
>NW_006425753.1:0-1181 GCF_000296735.1 Chrysochloris asiatica | reverse complement strand
CTCTTGTACCTCATTTTTTTCTGTTTGTTTTAGTATCTCTATATTGGAGAGCAAGTTTCAGAGTCTCTTGTGGCATCCATTTTGGTCTTTTCCTTCTTTCTTGTCTTCTAATGACCTTTTTCTTTCTTCCTGTATGAAATTCTTGATGTCATCCCATAATTCTTCTGATCTTCATTCACTAGGGTCTAATGCACCAAATCTGTTCTTGAGATGATTTCTAAATTCAGGTGGGATATGTTCAAGGTCAAATTTTGGCTTTTGTGGACTTGTTTTCATTTCCTTGAGTTATGTCGTCCATACCTTTTCATGACTCACACAGCCTGACCTTTCATATGACGAAGTTCCACTGCCTGTCTCTTGCTTTGACTGTTGATATGGAGCTTTCTACCATCTCTTCCCACAAATGTAGTCAGTTTGATTTCTATTATGTCATCTGCTCAGGTCCATGTACATTTATTGTTGTTATAAGTGCTGTCGAGTTGATTCTGACCCATAGCAACCCTGTGTAGGATTTCCAGGGAGCACCTGGTAAGCTTGAACCACCAGCCTTGAAGTTCAAATGACTTTGTAGTCTGATGCATTAGCCGACAGTGCCACACCAGGACTCCTCCATATGCATAGTCATCTTCTATGTTGTTTAAATAATGTGTTTGCAATGAACAAGTCATTCATTGGTCTTGCAAAATTCTATCTTGCAATCTCCAGCATCACCAAGGCCATATTTTCCAACCACTGATCGCTTTTCTTTGTTTCTAACCTTTGCATTCCAATCATAAGTAATTGTCAATATATCTTCACTTGATCAATTTCAGACTGAAGAAGTTGGCAGAACTCTTCAATTTCCACCATCTTTAGAGGTTGGTGTACACATTTGAGTAACATTGGTATTAATAGTTCTTCCTTGTAGGCATATAGGTATTATCCTATCACAGACAGCATTTATACTTCAAGATAGATCTTGAAATGTTCTTTTTGATGATGAATATCATGCCATTCCTCTTCAATGTGTCATTCTCAGTATAGTAAACCATGTGTGTGTCAGATTTAAAATGACCAATTCCAGTCCATTTCAGCCCACTAAAGGAGCTCTGGCAGCGTAGTGGTTACGAATCGGGCTGTGAACCTTAAGGTTAGCAGTTCGAAACTACCAGCCGTTCCGCGGGAGAAAGATGAGGCTTTCT
>NW_006425752.1:0-1243 GCF_000296735.1 Chrysochloris asiatica | reverse complement strand
ATATATATATAATAAAAGGAAAGTAGGGAGCATATAAAACTGCCTTAGGGAGTAGAGGCAGCCTTCACTGACAATGCTTGAGCCTTCTATAAAAGAAGAAATGCAAATTTCCCTCTCACACAAGAAATGGAAGAACATTTATTCTAACTCCTGTGGTTTATGTCTAGTTTTCCCCAGATTCATGACTTGACACCATTGTATCACAATGGTTCTAAACTTCTTTTTATTAGCTTAACCTTGATGTTAGAATCTTCTACTATAAACTATGTACTCTCCTGAGTCTTTCTTATTTCTCACTTCAGAATTAGAGTAACAGCATGTTCAAAGAACACTCAGAGGCTCCCATGAAAGAGCATGGTGCATTTTCTGGAAAATGAAGTTTAAAATGAGGAACGGGAATGATATGAAAACACAGCACTCCTGTAATTAGAACCTGTTCATCATATAGGTGAAGAGCAGAGATATCAGCTTGAGGACTAAGGTGCGCCTCATATGGATGTGAAAGCTGGACAGTGAATAAGGAAGATCATAGAAGAATTGATGCCTTTGAGTTGTGGTGATGGAGGAGAATACTGAAAGTGCCATGGGCTGCCAAAAGAACCAATAGATCTGTTTTGGAAGAAGTGCAGCCAGAGTGCTCCTTGGAGACCAGGATGGCTAAGCTTCGTCTCTCCTACTTTGGACATGTAGTCCGGAGGAAACAATCGTTGGAGAAGGATGTCATGCTGGGTAGGGTGGAGGGTAAGAGAAAAAGAGGAAGACCTCCAACGAGATGGATCGGCCAGGTGGCATCATTGATGGACTCGGGAGTGGCAGCGGTGGTGAGGTTGGCCCAGGATCGAGCATTGTTTCGTTCTGCTGTTCATGGGGTCGCTATGAGTCGGTTCCGACTCGATGGCACCTGACAACAACAACAACTAGACTAAATATTAATCACATATTTCTCATACTGAATTCTCAGCTACTGTTTGATGAGAGGACTCTCTTTTTTAGTTACATAAAAAAGTTGAATCAGTGACACTGGTTCCTTCTGGTTTCTATTCCAGAAGAATATAAGCCAGATGACCCACCTCTCGCCTATGTTTTTCAGATGGTTGACAGAAATCACATTGAATTCCATATTTTAATTTCTTATTTGAGGCTCTGAGATGAGAACTTTTGCTTTTCCCCAACAGAAGTAATAGATCTGTTTTGGAAGAAGTGCAGCCAGAGTGCTCCTTGGAAGCCAAGATGGCTAAACTTC
>NW_006425751.1:0-1130 GCF_000296735.1 Chrysochloris asiatica | reverse complement strand
TAGGGAATAGACTTAGGATAGTTTGGGTGCTAGGGAGGTGGGCAATACACAAGAAGAGGGAGGGGAATGGAAGAGCAAGGCAGGTGGGAAAACAATAAGGCAAGTTTGCATGGGCTAAGTGGGACTGAGGTAAATAATGAAGTATGCACAACCTGGGAACAACAGGGCTCTGGGATACAGGGATTGAGACATGGTTGGAATGGGCAAAAGGGGAGAAATAATGTTAAGATACTTGGCTGTCTTTTGAATCTTGGTTTCCCTGGCATACTATTATAAAATAGACACTTGATGGGGAGAAAGGAATAGCCAGAAATATCACCACAGAAAGCTTATAAGTCTGTCTTCTGTAACTGATTGGAATACCTAAAATTGGGCTACAATGTTCCCAGTGAAGGAGGCTTCCTGTGGAGCCTGTGTACTACATAAGACCATTGGTGGAATCCTGAACCTCACCCAGAATTTTCTGAGGTGGGAAATTTCCACTTGAAAGAACAAGCAGACCAACCTCGAGCAACTAGAAGAACAGAAGATACTTCTTGAAAGAAAGACTAACAGGAAAAATACAAAACAATATAGGCAGTCTGACTGATTGCTACAAGAACAAGCAAGTTACTCACCTAGGAGACATCAATGCAAGTGGTCGGGTACCCTCAGGGCAAACCCCTTCCAAGACTAAGATTCAGAGGGAATACACGAGCAGACATGCACTCTGATTGGTGACCACATTCATCACCGATAAGGGGAAGTGAGAGAAAAACAGCAATGAAGCTGCGAGCTATAAGCTTTACAATATTCAATAGACTCCTGTGAACCTGGGTAGAGACCTGGTTGGCCAGCAGTGTGGCAAGACTTGGGGACTCCTGGGCCCAGAGTCAGTGACATAGCCACAGAGGACTAGAGTTGAGAGTGAAGCATTCAGCTGATAAGAGAGGGCATATGCATAAGAACACCCACACTTGCAGATAATACCCACTCGACCTGCCTTCAATGACTGGATGATCAGAGCTTAACTAGAAAAAGAAAGAAGAGGGGAAAAAAAAGTTGAAGTTGACCTATACCTATGGATGCAGTAGCTCAAAAGAGGGAACAAATCTTTACAGTGAGGATCATTTTCACCTCCTCCATACACA
>NW_006425750.1:0-1242 GCF_000296735.1 Chrysochloris asiatica | reverse complement strand
AGAAAGAAAGAAAGAAAGAAAGAAAGAAAGAAAGAAAGAAAGAAAGAAAGAAAGAAAGAAAAAGTTTGAAGAATGTCATTGCACCGATACATAATGACTGTAACTCTTCTCAGGGCTGGGAAATTCTAGCCCAAACATGCCCTCCAGAAGATACTCTGTGGCAGTGTGCTTCAGTACTACTCCTCCCCACTTAGCTACTAGGCAAAGCCATGATTCCAAGGTCTGTAGTCAGGCAGTAACAACATGAGAGAGGGATAGGCAGAAGGTCCATGCTCTTCTCTTTACCTCCCATAGCAGTAAAATAGTCAGGTACAGAGCCTAAAAACTATGATCTTTTGTCCAAAGTTTTGATGACAGGAAAACATAAAATTTCAGCTGACCATTTGTTGCTTATTTGATATATAAGGGGCATTAAAAAGTTCATGGAAAAATTCCATTATCTTTTAATTCCACTTTTCCAAAAACTTATTTCTTTCAAGTTTTCATTGTGTATTGAGTGATAGTTTACATGGGAGAACATCAGTTTTACACTCGTGTTTCATTGCATTGATTACAATCTCCTTCGTGCATCAACATCATTCAACAGGTTTGCTTCTATTTCCTCTGGTTTTTTTGTTTTGTTTTGTCAATGTACCCCAAAACACTCTGGAGTATATAATCCCTCATTTCCCCTAATCGATGATGAATGTGGTCACCAATCAGAGCGTGTATTCCCATTGAGTCTTAGTCTTGGAAGGGGGTTTGCTCTGAGGGGTCCTGGACACTTGATACTATTTATTGACTATATTGATTGTGAAGATTTTTGTTTTCTTTACACTGAGGTGCAATCCATACTGAAGGCTAGACTCTATGATCTTTATCAGTAAGTATTGCAAGTTGACTTCACTTCCAGTAAGCAAGGTTGTATCATCTGCATATCACAGGTTGTTAATGAGTCTTCCTCCAAACCTGATGCCATGTTTTTCCTCATATAACCCAGCGTCTCAGATTATTTGCTCAGCGTACAGGTTGAATAAGTATGGTGAAAGAATACAACTTGTTGCACACCTTTCTTAATGTTAAACCATTCAATGTTGCCATGTTCTGTTCGAACAACTGCCTCTTGGTCCAGATACAGATTCCTCATGAGCACAATTAAGTGTTCCAGAATACTCATACTTCACAATATTGCCCATAGCATGTCATGATCCACACAATAAAAAGCCTTTGCATAGTCAATAAAGCACAGGTAAACATCTTTCT
>NW_006425749.1:0-1204 GCF_000296735.1 Chrysochloris asiatica | reverse complement strand
GTGCAAATATACCAACTGCTCCTCAGAAGCCCTGTACAGGGTCATTTTGAGTTGGAACCAACTTGATGGCACTTAACAGCAACAAAACCAACAAACTGATGGAGCACTGGAAGAGCTGACTCAGCTATCTCAAGAAATCTGCACAACAGCTACCTGGATAATCAATTTGAAGACATCTATATTTGTGCTCTGGTTGCGTAGTGGTTACGAATAGGGCTGCGAACCTTAAGGCCAGCAGTTCGAAACTACCAGCCGCTCCGCGGGAGAAAGATGAGGTGTTCTGCTCCCGTAAAGATTTACAGCCTCGGAAAGCCTGTACAGGGTTGCTATGGGTCGGAACCGACTCGAAGGCACTTAACAACAACAACAACATATTTGTGCTCTGAGTCCTGGTGTGGCTCTGTGGGTTAATGTGCTAGATTGCAAGTTTGCTTTGACTTGAAAGTTTGGTGATTCAAGCTCACCAGCTACTTCTAGAAAACCCTATATAGGGTCACTATGAGTTGGCACCGATTCGACGGTACTTAACAAAATATTTGTGACAATTCCAAAGATAGATAGAAAATTAGTACATTGACAGAACTGCCAGAAACTAAATCTAGATTCAAAAGGGGATATGGAACTAGGGATATGATTGCTGATGTCAGATGGGTCTTGACTGAAAGCAGAGAATATAAGAATGACATTTTCTTATGTTTTATTGACTATGCAAAGCCTTTTGATTATGTGGATCATGGCAAGCTGAATGGTATTTCAGAACACTCTATTGTGCTGCTGAAGAACCTATACATAGAACAATAGGCAGTTGTTCGAAAACAATAAAGAGATCATGAGTGGTTAAACTCTGGAAAGGTATTCTTATTATATCTGTATGTTGAGGAAATTATCTTGAGATTCTGGATTATATGGGTTACAACATGATATCCGGTTTGGAGGAAGACACATTAACAATCAGTGTTATGGGGATTATACAATCTTGCTTTCTGGAAAAAAAGAGGACTTGAAATATTTACTGATGAAGATCTAAGACCACAACCATCAGTATGGCTTGTACCTCAATGTAAAGAAAATAAAAATCTTCACAACTGGGCCAATAAATAACATAAATGGAAAAAAGATTGAATTTTTCAAAGATTTTATTTTGCTTGGATCCACAATGAACACTCATGGAAGCAACAACCAAGAAGTCAAATGAAATATTTCA
>NW_006425748.1:0-1243 GCF_000296735.1 Chrysochloris asiatica | reverse complement strand
AAAGAACCAATAGATCTGTTTTGGAAGCAGTGTAGCCAGAGTTTCCTTGGAGGCCAAGATGGCCAAACTTCATCTCTCATACTTCGGACATATTGTTAGGAGGGACCAGTCGCTGAAGAAGGATATCATGTTTGGTAAGGTGGAGGGTCAGAGAAAAAGAGGAAGACCCCAGCGAGATGGATAGGCAAAGTGGCAGCATCGATGGACTCAAGCGTGGCAACAGTAGTGAGGCTGGCCCAGGACTGGGCAGTGTTTCATTCTGCTATGCATAAAGTTGCTATGAGTTGGTACGCACTCGATGGCACCTAACAACATTACTTGTTAGGAGTCCTGGTGTGGTGCTGTGGGTTAACACGCTGGACTGCTAAGTCGGTTTGATCCACAAGGTCAGCAGTTCAAGCTCACCAGCTGCTCCTTAGAAACCCTATACAGGGTCACTATGGGTTGGAACCAACTCGATGGCACTTAGCAACACAACATTACTTGTTAATTCCTAATAGTTTTATCTCTTTTGGTTGTTACTGTATATGGGATTTTACTTTCCATTATACATTCTAAATGGTTATTTATCTATATGAAGGCTTGATTTTTACATGTTAATTGAATATCCTATGTCTAACTGAATACTTTTTTTAATTTTTATTGATTCTTGACACTGCTCCAGGTATACTACTATTTCATATGAAATAGGGACAATATTTATTTTCCAAATCTTGTGCCTGTAATTGATTTATCTTATTAGCTAACACCCCCAACACACAGGAATCAAAGGGACCACACCTGTGGGAAGAGACAACAGAGAAACTCAGTATCATTAGCCAAAACACGGCCAGGGGCCAATTGTGGAATAGACCACCAGTTGCTCATATATAAGTTCAGGCTAAAGCTAAAGAAAATTAAAACAAGTCCACGAGAGCCAAAACATAATCTTGGGTACATTCAACCTTGAGTCAGAGACCATTTAAAGAAAATATTTGACATATTGAACACTAATGACCAAAGACCATAAAAACTGTGGGATAATATCAAGATCTATGAAAAAAGCAAAAGGACATTAAAAAGACTGGAAAGAGAGAGAAGACCAAAGGGATGTCAGAAGAAACTCTAAAACTTGCTCTTGAATGTAGAAAATTTAACGTGACTAGAACATGGGAACACTGAATGTTTTAAAATTGGGAAAGGTGTGAGACAGGGTTGTATTCTTTCACCATACTTATTCAACCTGTATGCTGAGCAAATAATA
>NW_006425747.1:0-1243 GCF_000296735.1 Chrysochloris asiatica | reverse complement strand
TGACCATGATGACCTTCAGTACCTTCATTTGCTAATGGGACACAACTCAAAATGAAGAGAAATACTCACAAACATCCATTAATAATGTGAACATGGAATGTATGAAATATGAATTTAGGAAAATGGAAAATTGTCAAAAATGAAATGGAACACACAAACATCGATATCCTAGACATTGTTGTTTCTGTTAAATGCTGTCAAGTTGGTTCAAACTCATAGAGATTCTGTATAGGGTTTCTGAGAAATAGTTGGTGGGTTTCAACTGCCAACCTTGTGGTTCACAGTCCAGTGCTGATCCTAAATGCCACACTGGAAGTCCATCCTAGGCATTAGTTTGCTGAAATAGACTAGTACTGGCCATTTTAAATCTGACAACCACATAGTTTACTATACTGACAATAACAAATTAAAGAAGAATGATGTAACATTCATCATCTAAAAGAAAACTTCAAGATTTGTCTTGAAGCCCAACACTGTCTGTGATAGAATAATATCCATGTACCTATAAGGAAATCCAGTTAATACAACTATTATTCAAATTTGCACATCACCCACCATAGTCAGTGATGATGAAATTGAAGAATTCTGCCAACATCTTGAGTCTGCAATTGATCAAACATGCAATCAGATGTATTAATAATTATTGGTGATTGGAATGCAAAGGTTGGAAACAAAGAGGAAGGATCAGTAGTTGGAAAGTACGGCCTTTGTGATAGAAATCATGCTGGAAACCGCATGATAGAATTCTGCAAATGCCTTTTCAAACAATGTAAAAGACAATTAGACAATGGACTTCATCTGATGGAATACACAGAAATCAAATTGACTACATCTGTGGAAAGAGATGGTGGAAAAGCTCCATATCATCAGTCAAAACAAGGCCAACAGAAGACTATGGAATAGACCATCAACCTCTCATATGCAAATTCAGACTGAAGCTGAAAAATTAAAACAGGTCCACAAGAACCAAATTATGACCTTGAACAAGAAAGCATAAGCCATTAAGAAGACAAAAAAGAAAGAAAAGACCAAAATAGATGTCAGAGAAGACTCTGAAACGTACTTCCCAGTGTAGAGATGCTAAAGCAAATAGAAGAAATGAAGAAGTAAAAGAGCTGAATAGAATATTTCAAAGGTCTTCTTAGTGATCTTTTGATTTTTTTGTATCATCCCACAACTCTTCTTGGTTTTGGTGTTTAGACTAAAGCATTAAATCTGTTCTTCAAATTATCTCTAAATTCAG
>NW_006425746.1:0-1244 GCF_000296735.1 Chrysochloris asiatica | reverse complement strand
ATATGGTCATCTGCTTCTGGTTTTTGGGCATATTCAGGGGTTGTCTGTGGCCTTAATACTTTAATGGGTATGTATTTTGCTTTCTGATTGCCTCCAGGTAGATGTGATCAGGAAATGAGCTTCCCTTTTTACTCTTCTGCTTGAGAAATTTCAAGATACCACTGTTGGTCCTTTTGACATAACTTAGGATTTAATTTTTGGCTTATTTCCTTTTTTGTTTGCTTGTCCTGCTCCACAATCCCTGTTCAGGCCTTTTTTCTAGTTGTAAACAGTTCAGGGCTGACTGTGGTCATTTAGTTTTAATTGGAAACTGTTTCTTTAAATTTTGAGGAGATCTGTGCGCATGCGTAGTAGAACCCTCTGAGGGTGGGTCTGGGGTGTCTGCTAGCTCATGCACCCCTATAGTCACCAGAATGGAGGTGCGCAGACACCAAGGGACCAATGATCAGCTACCAAAAGAAAAGAAATGTCCACACCTTTATCTCTGTGGTTCTGTCAGGTGTCTGTGGCCACTCCGATCCTTCCCCCGCATGGTCTCACCCAAGATGGTGGCTCCTAGAGCAGCTGATTGTCCCAGACTAGAACCAATGGATTTCTTGCTTCTGCCAAAAATTACCCTAGCTGTAAACCTTCCAACCTTCTAAATATTCCTTTATATGTGGTTCAGAGTTCTGGGACCATCCCGTGAGCCTGCTTGATTGGATATTCTGTGTTGTTGCTGGTGGAGCTCTTTACTGCACTTCCACCCGATCCACCATCTTGTTTGTTCTCTCTTATAAATACTTTTAATCTATGATGATGATCAGATGATTTTTCTCTTTAGCAATACTAATAAAACCGTTATGGATTTTCTACTAACTACCTTTGCATTCTAGAATTTTACATAATTTGTTAATGTGCTCTTGGATTCTATCTGCTTGTATTTAAGATTTTTATATCAGTATTCATAATGGAGGTGAATCTATTGTGTTTTTGTTAGATGCCGTTGAGTTAGTTCCAACTCATAGTGATCTTATTGCAGCAGAATGAAACACTGTCCAGTCTTGTGCCATCCTCACAATTGTAGTTCTGTCTGAGCCCTTGTTACTGCCACTGTGTCAATCCATCTCATTGGGGGTCTTCCTCTTTTTTGTTGACCTTCCACTTTATCAACCATGATGTCCTTACTTTGTTTTCCCTAGATGTGCTTTGAAAATTTCTATTCAGCTCTTGTACTTCATCTTTTCTTCCAGACATTTTAGCTT
>NW_006425745.1:0-1215 GCF_000296735.1 Chrysochloris asiatica | reverse complement strand
AACCGCTACCTTAAGGTTCGCAGCCCGATTCGTAACCACTACGCTACCAGAGCTCCTTAGGAAGGTTAAATTTACCTTATCAAAACCAGTCCATGTTCTATAGTGTACTGCCTCATTCCCACCATAATTTCCCTATGACTCTTAATGGTTGTTAGTTGCCATGGAGTAAACGCCAAATTATGGCAATCACATGTGTGCAAAGGAGCTCTGCTTTTTTGGGTTTCAAGGTTGTTACCTTTCCGAAGCTAGTCACTAAGTCTGTCTTCGAATTACCAAACTTATAGTAATTCGTCAAACACTTAAGCATTTGCACCACTCAGGGACTCCTCTATATTCCTAATTATTGCTGAATAACAAAATCTTGACAACACTTCTGAATCCTTCTTATCCTTTTACTAATTTATCAACAATCTTATCAGTTCTGAGTAAACATAGAGCTCCAATCCCTTATCTTCCTCCACTACTACTTCCCTAACAAAGCCAGATGTATTTTTCAACCACAGTACCCATAACGATTTCTGGTAGGTACTGGTTATGAGTTGAACTGCTAACTTCAAGTCTGCATTTCAAAATTACAAGCCATTCTGAGAGAGAAAGATGAAGCTTTGTGCTCCCATAAAGACTTACAGCCTCAGAAACCCTATACAGAGTCTCTGTAAGATGGAACTGACTCCATGGCACACCACCACCTTTGTACTCATGTTCTTACTGGCATAGCAATCAAAATTATCTTTATAAAATGGAAACTGCATTGTGTGTCTCTGTCAAAACCTTTCTGTCCCATACAGCATGAACTCGAACTGCGTCCAAGGCAATGTAAGGTCACACGTGCAAGCCTCTCAGACTCGTCTTTCAGCACAGCATTCCTTTCTCATTATGCTTCAGCTACACCATTGTCTTACTTCTCTAGTGTTGCTGTAACAGAAATACCATCAGTGGAAGATTTTAACAAACAGAAAATTATTTCATCACAACTTCCTACAGTTGTTGTGTACCATCAAGTTGGTTCCCACTTAGTGACCTTGTGTAGTTTTGGAGGCTGAAATCTTTATAGGAACAGAAAGCCTCATCTTTCTTCTTTGTAGCTGCTGGTAGATTCAAACTGCCAACCTTGTGGTTAGCAGCCCCATGCATCACCCGCTGCACTACAGTGCTCCTTTCTTGCAATTTAGGAGGCTAGACGTTGAAACTCAGTCTGTTAGCTCTACAGAAAGG
>NW_006425744.1:0-1198 GCF_000296735.1 Chrysochloris asiatica | reverse complement strand
TGCTGAGGCTGCTTCTGTACAACCAAATACTTTTTGTTCTTCTTAAGTGCAGTCCAGTTGGTTCTGACTCATTGAGACCCTGTATAGGACATGAGCTTGAACCTCCGACCTTGTGGTTCAAGCCATCTTTGCAGCGCATCAACCCACAGTGCCACACCAGGACTCCACCAAATGCCTTATGTACAACTAAGGGATTTGGTTCTTTGCTTTGGAGGTGTAGGGTCATGGTTTCATGGGGCATCCCAGCTAACTGGCCTAACAAAGTATTTAGTACTTTTATTCTGCCTCCTAGTTTTGCTACATAGTGCTTGGGATCTTTAAATCTTGCAAGAGGTCATCCAAGGCATACAACTGGTCTCTATTCTCCTAGAGCAACAAAAGGAGTCAGGAGTAACAGGATATGAAATGTGTGGCTCATTACCTCCATGAATCACTACCTCCTTTGACATGAGACCAGAATAACTGGATGGTGCCCTGCTACCATGACTGAATGTTCTGATCAAAGATTTTACAGAAGAATCCAGATCAAAAGGTGGGGCGGACAGAGGGAGATGCAGAACAGAGTTTCAAAGTCTCATTAAATCTAGACTTTCCAGCATCGGAATCTACTCAACAGCATTGCATTTTGGTCATGTTCTTTGGCTTGCGGCGCCTTCTTCCAGCAATGTTGTTCGGAATTCTCCCACAGCCACCTCTGGCTCTTCCTCTGGTGCCTTCCCCTTCCACTTCCTGTGATGACGTGGGTCCAAAGAGAACACAAGTCCCTTCATTAGCAATTTTCATTCTCCTTAGTCACCCTGTCATGGGGTGAATTATGTCTCTCTCAAAAGATATGCTGAAGACTCCCGTTGACCTGGAGATGAGAAAGAGAAGAGGAAGGGCTGGTTGGGCCAAAGTGTGGTGAGACCTGAGGACACTTGAGCCCATGGATAAGGACATAGCCACGGAGGGCTAGAGCTGAGAGTGAAGCATCCAGCTGATATGAAGTAAGGGGAGACACACAAGAACACCCAAACTTGCAGATAGTACCAATTTGACCTAGCCTAAATGGTTTGATAATCAGAACTCAACTAGAGGAAGATTAAAAAAAATTTTTTTGATAAAGGCAATGAGTGTAAGTTGCTGCAGTTTGATGAACTTGACCTATACTTATGGCTGTAGTATCTCAAAATACCAACTGAGAGGGAAGGAGTCTTCA
>NW_006425743.1:0-1243 GCF_000296735.1 Chrysochloris asiatica | reverse complement strand
CTGAGAAGCTGGGTTATATGAAGAAAAATGTGGCATCAGGATTGGAGGAAGACTCATTAACAACCTGCGATATGCAAATGATACAACCTCGCTTGCTGAAAGTCAAGAGAACTTAAAATCCTTACTGATGAAGATTAAAGATCATAGCCTTCAGTATGGATTGCATCTCACTGTAAAGAAAACAAAAATCTTCACTACTGGATCAATAAACAACATTTTGATCAATGGAGAAAAGGTTGAAGTTGTCAAAGACTTCATTTTTCTTGGACCAACTATCAACACTCAGGGAAATAGCAGTCAAGAAATCAAACGGCGTATCACATTAAGAAAATCTGCTGCATACGACCTTTTCAAGTGTTGAAGAGCAAAGATGTCAGCTTGAAGACTAACATACAGCTGACCTAAGCCATGATATTTTCAATAACCTCATATGCATGTGAAAATTGTACAGTGAATAAGGAAGATAGTAGAAGAATTGATGCTTTTGAGTTGTGTTGGAGGAGAATATTGAAATTAGCATGGGCTGCCAAAAGGACAAACAGATCTGTGTTGGAAGAAGTACAGCCAGAGTCTACTTGGAGGCAGGGATGGCCAGATTTCATCTCTCATACTTCGAACATATTGTCAGTAGGGACCAGTCACTGGAGAAGGATATCATGTTTGATAAGGTGAAGAGTCAGAGAAAAAGAGGAAGACTCCCAACGAGATGGATTGGCAAAGTGGCAGTATCAATGGGCTCAAGCATGGCAAAAATTGTGAGGTTACCTTCGAACTGGGCAGTGTGTCATTCTGTTGTGCATAGGGTTGCTATGAGTTAATACTGACTCGATGGCACCTAACAACAACAACAATAGAGTTTCCGAGGAGCAGCTGGTGAGTTTGAACCGCCAACCTTACAGTTCAAACAACTTTATACTCCAGTGCATTAACCCACAGTGCCACACTAGAACTCCCTATTATAAGATATTAGATCTGTAATCTTCATATTCATTTTAGCAGGTAATGAGTGATGCTATATATATAAATATATTGTTCTAATTTTTAGATCATGATATGTCATGCTTGACTACTTTCTCATTTCAAATATCTGTTAATGCAAGGTAGGGCACTCCATAACAGTGGTAAAAACAAATTTTTCTAACAATGTGGTATAAAGTCATTAAAAGTTACATGTTATATGGCTCACTGACTTCACAAAAGTTTTCCACTCAACAGTGCTTTTGCCTTTTTTTTTTTTTTTTTT
>NW_006425742.1:0-1244 GCF_000296735.1 Chrysochloris asiatica | reverse complement strand
ATGGAGTGTAGGTCTACCTCCAGATCATTTGTCTCAGTCACTTTATCTCGTTTCTGGACATGTGCTGATATGTTTCTGTTTTGAGGGCATATTCAGTAGTTTTCTGTGTGTAGCCTTAATACTTAGATGGGTGTGTGTTTTGGAATTTTTTATGCTTTCTGATTGCCTTCAGGTAGATGTGATCAGGAGATCAGCTTCCCTTTTCACTCTTCTTCCTGAGAAATTTCAAGATGACACTGTTGGACTTTAGGATGTAACTCAGGATTTAATTTTCGTCCTATCTCCTTATTAGTCTGCCTGTCCCACTCCACGACCTCCATTCAGGCCTTTTTCCTAGCGATAAGCAATTCAGGGTCGGCTGTAGCCATTCTGCACTGCCGTTTGGTTTTAAGTGGAAACTTTCCCTTTCAATTTCGAGGAGATCTGCGCATATGCATAATAGAGCCATCCGGAGGTGGCACCAAATTGGAGGTGCACAGACAGCAAGAGATCAATGAACAGATACAAAAAAAAAGAATGTCCACACCTTTATCTCCATAGTTTTGCCAGGCATCCATGGCTGCTCTGATCATTCTCCCACTTGGTCTCACCCATGGTGGCCACTCAGGGAGCAGCTGAGCACCTTGGATTAGAAAGCACTGGCTTTCTTGTTTCTGCTACAAATTCCACTGGCTATAAACCTTCCAACTTTCTAAATATTCCTCTATATTTGAGTCAGAGTTCTGGGACCATTCTCTGAGCCTGCTTGGTCCGGTATTCTATGTTGCTGCTGACGGAGCCCCTCACTGCACTTCTACCCTATCTGCCATCATTCTGTTCTCCCTTAAAGAGGTCTTTTAAGGAGCTCTGGTAGCATAATGGTTATGAATTGGGCTGCTAACCTCAAGGTCAGCAGTTTGAAACTACCAGCTGTTCCGCGGGGGAAAGATGAGGCTTTCTGCTCGCATAAAGATTTACAGACAATGCACTTCCAGCAGACAATGCACTTCCGGCACTTTCCTGACCAGGCAACACAGAAGAGTGAAAAGGGAAGAGCACATCCTGATCACATCTTCCTGGAGGCAATCAGAAAACATAAAAAATTACCAAAGTACATACTTAATTAATTATCAGGGCCACAGATAAACATTAAACATATCCAAGAAGCAAAAGTAGATGACCATATCGGCACATTTCCAGAAAAAAGATGAAATATTTGAGACAAATGAACCAGAAGTAGACCTTCTCTCCATGCTGGAAGGAGG
>NW_006425741.1:0-1244 GCF_000296735.1 Chrysochloris asiatica | reverse complement strand
GATCTATGGAGATGAGTCCAGGACACTACTGAGAAATACCAAAAAATGATCTCTATCACCGTAAGAACAGTAACAACACTCAGCACCCATTGTTGGACCTATCTTGATGGTGGCTTGAAACACAAGAGTTCTGGTTTCCCACATAACAAGCTGGGATATCTACCCCTCCAAGTTCAAGTCCCCTCGATGTGTGAATGTAGCCAATTCAACTCTAAATTATAGCAAAAATCAGGTCCTCACAGTCCAATGCACCCACAGCAAAACTACCAGTGGGGTGGTTCCTCCTGTGTAGAACAAAGGCCTTATCTTACATTCCCACTAACTATACTAGAAGTGGGGAGGGGGGCTGTATGGTGTGGCGCTGTAGTTTAATGAACCAGACTGCAAAGCCATTTGAACAGCAAGGTCGGTGGTTCAAGCTCACCATCTGCTCCTAGAAACCCTATGCAGGGTCACTATGGGTCGGAATTGACTTGACAGTACTTAACAACAACAACATCACTTTCCTACCCCAGAGGGTCAGAGAAAAAGAGGAAGACCCCCAATGAGATGGATTGGCCAAGTGTCAGCATCGATGGACTCAAGTGTGGCAACAGTAGTGAGGTTGGCCCAGGATCGGGCAGTGTTTTGTTCTGCTGTATAAAAGTCGCTATGGGTCGGTACCGACTCAATGGCACCTAACAACAACAACATATATATACACACATACATATCCCATTCTTCTGTTTGAGGTTAAGTGATCTTTCCATTGATTTTCATGAGCTTTTATTATTAAAATAAAATAGACCTGACATAGACCTCATTGCCAAGTCACCTGGGAGCTAATGCTCCCCCACTTGATTTCCATATCTATCTACATGTGCTCTGTAAAGCTGAACATGTGACCCTATCCTTTTTTTATAATGCCTGCTATAGTCATGACCCCAAATATAGAAATCAACAGACTTACCTATATAGTAGTAAAGACTCTTAATGCCACCTCCCAGACAATCCCTAAGTGTAGAACTAAAGGAGGTCAGGGAAGCAGTAAGGAAATACAGGGCTACTGTAGATTATTTGCGTCTATGACATAATCTTGGATGCAAGGAATTTAAAGGGTTGTGCTGTTTTAATCTCTCAGACAATTCTAAATTATTTGAAAACTGAAAATGTTAAAGGAATAATTTCTAACATTCAGCCAAAGAAGGGCTTCTTCTGCACAGAGATCGAAAAGTTGGTTGTCTTGGTTACCTAATCTAGGGTGG
>NW_006425740.1:0-1244 GCF_000296735.1 Chrysochloris asiatica | reverse complement strand
TAATGAAACAAGTTATATAAATGGTTGAATGTGAAACTGATGATGTGCCCTGTAAACTTTCACTCAATCCACAATAAAAACCTTAAATTAAAAAAAAAAAAAAAAAAATTTCTGGATAATTAAGAAACAGTTGCAGCAGTACATCAACAGGGAGATGCCAGAAAGTCAAGCTGAATTCAGATGACATGGAATGAGGAATATCATTGCTGGCATCATATGGATCTTGTCTGAAAGCAAGGAATACCTGAAATATGGTTTCTTGTGCTTTATTGACTATGCAAAAACACTCAAATGTGTGGGTCATATCAAACTATAAACAGCATTATGAAGATTGGGAATCCCAGTCCATTTAATTGTATTCATTCCGTACCCATACATAGACCAAGAGGCAGTTCTTAGAAAAGAACAAGAGGATAGATACTGAATGGTTTAAAATCGGGAAAGGTGTGTGTTAGGGTTGTATACTTCCACCATATTTATTTAATCTGTATGGTAATTTGAGAAATTGAATTATATGAAGGAGAATGTAGCATTAGAATTGGAGGAAGACTCATTAATAACCTGTGATATGTAGATGAAACAACCTTGCTTGCTGGAAGTGAAGAGAACTTGAAATACCTATTGATGAAGAGGAAAGTTTTCAGTATGGATTGCACCTCGTTGTAAAGAAAATGAAAATCCTCACAACAAGATCAATAAATAACATCATTATCAATGGAAAAAGATTGACGTCAAAGATTGCAGTTTGCTTAGATTCACAGTCAATGCTAATGAAAGAAACAGTCAAGAAATTAAAGGACATTTATTGCATGGTAGGACTCCTGGTGTGGTACTGTAGGATCAACACTGGACTGTGAACCACAAGGTCAGCAGTAAAAGATTGCCATGAATCAGAACCAACTCAACAACATTTAACAATGACAATTGCATTGCCAAATCTCCTGCAAAGACCTCTTTAAAATGTTAAAAGACAAAAATGTCACTTTGAGAATGAAGGTGCACCTGGCCCAAGGGATGGTATTTTCAATCGCTTCATAAACATATGAAAGTTGGACAATGAATAAAAAAGGCTTGAGAAGAATAGATGCATTTGAATTATGGTGTTGAAGCATGAAGTACAACCAGAATGATCCTTTGTTTTGTTTTTTTAATGTTTTATTGTGAATTATATGATACTTTACATGGGAGAACTTTAGTTTTACATTCATTCCATCGTATATCATCTCACTGCCATGGTTCCAATC
>NW_006425739.1:0-1201 GCF_000296735.1 Chrysochloris asiatica | reverse complement strand
CCAAACGTCCTCTTCTTCTAAAATTTTTTAAATACCATCACTGTACTATTTTTCTTTCTGTAATCACTGTGAAATTTTCATTTTAACTCAAGTGGAAAAAAGAATGCTGCCTTATTTATGGAAATGGAAGTGTGGGAAACAAAGTAATTGTCCTTACCTCTGTCATTATTGATAAGAATGGAAACTATATAGATATAGATATAGATATAGATATAGATATAGATATAGATATAGATATTGATATATATATTGATATATATATTGATTAAAGGCATCTCCTGTTTAATGACTTCTCTTGATTGTCTGTAGTCTTGTGTGTGTGTGTGTTATAATAATAGCCTGATCCTTATCTACTGGTTTATGATATCAAACACTGAACTCTATTAGCGCCTATCCATCTTTTCTAAGCTTGATGAGAAAATGTTTTTTCTTCTTTCCTTAAAGAGCTAAGGAAAGACATGGCATTTTTATGTAATCTGCAAGAGAACTGATGAAGTAATTCAAATCTTTTACTTAAAAACAGATATGTTATGGGACTTGTGTTAAGACACAAATACTTTGAAGATCCTGTCCAGTCTTCACAGGTTATTTATTTTTAGGAAGAGAACATCAAAACTGTATCAGTTCTTTTCAAGGAAAGTGCTATTTTTGTGTTTCATTTTGAGAATCAACCTTACAAAATTACTTTAATCATCTGATTTTTTTTTTGAAATTTTAAAGATTTATACTTCAAAATAGTACATTTGGAAACAATTAGGATGGCATGACTGGTTGGTGACACATCAAGTGAAACTCCAAATAGAACAGTCAGGGAGACAAATGAGAAATATCCTATAATTAAAGGTTATTGATGTATTAATGTTTTGTAATTATTTTCTAATCTTCTCACAGAATGTAAATTTTCACTGAAAACAAATATAACCCAAAAATTGAGATAATATTTTAATGCAATCAGTTTTAAACACAGATCTAAATAAGTCTCCCAAACTTTCTCACAGCTGCTTTCCAACGTGATTTATTTCCTTTATCTGCCTGCTAAAGGACACAACAATTTCAACATGCTATACAATGAAGTCTCTTCTGACATCATGTTTCCTTAATGACTTCTTACTTTCTACCTGTATTATGTTCTTGATTTCATGCCACAACTCTTCTGGTCTTCAGTCTTTAGTGTTTAATGTATCAAATCTGTTCTTCAGAT
>NW_006425738.1:0-1244 GCF_000296735.1 Chrysochloris asiatica | reverse complement strand
CTATTGTATCACAAGAGACCCATCTGCATTTCATTTCATCAGCCCCACCTAGATAGATTGGATATGACTCACTGGAGATTCTGCCTTCCTCCTGGTCCTATGGCTCTAGGTTCCCTCTTGAAAGCTTGTAAGCCAGTCACTTCTTGCCTTTGTAGCCCCCCCACCCCCATTTTGGGTAGCCAGTGTTCAACTTCTGGTAGCATAGTGGTTACGAATCGGGCTGCGAACCTTAAGGTCAGCGGTTCGAATCTACCAGCCGCTCCGCGGGAGAAAGATGAGGCTTTCTACTCCCGTAAAAATTTACACCCTTGGAAACTCTGTACAGGGTCGCTATGGGTCGGAATCGACTCGACGGCACTTAACAACAACGATGTCCAAGTTGCCCATCCCTGTCTACTCTGTGTGGAGGGGGTGGGAATGATTCTTGCTGTAAGGATTTGTTCCCTCTTGAGCTGCTACTGCATCCATAGGTATAGGTCAAGTTCATCTAATTGTATCAGATTACTCTTTTTTTCCTCTTCTTTCTTCTTCTGGTTGAGCTCTGATCATTCAGTCATTGGAGCCAGGTCAACTGGATTATCTGCAAGCGTGAGTGTTCTTGTGCATGTGCCCTCTCTTTTTATCACCTGAACCCTTCACTCTCCACATTGTAGGGCTTAGCTCGCTGCTTCATTGCTGTTTTTCCTTCATTTCCCCTTATCGGTGACAAGCATGGTCACCAATCAGAGCTCCACAATACTCTTTTTAATATTTTTCTCCAATACCATACCTCAAATGCACCAGGGCTCTTTATGGTCTACAGTTCTTGTTGTTGTTGTTAAGTGCCATCGAGTTGGTTCCGACCCATAGCTATCCTGAACAGGGTTTGCGAAGCTGTAAATCTTTACGAGAGCAGAAAGCCTCATCTTTCTCCAGTGGAGCAGCTGGTAGTTTCGAACTGCTGACCTCGAGGTTTGCAGCCTGATTCGTAACCATTACGCTACCAGAGCTCCTTATGGTCTACAGTATCCTTGGATATATTTACCTCACGTACACATATAAGTGGGCTTCAAAAAGTTTGAGGAAGAATTCCATTATATTTTAATTAAAAATTTCAATGAATTTTTTGAGCCTCCTTTACTTATGTATGTAGAAATATCTTCTGATATATATATATCGGGAGAAAGATGAGGCTTTCTACTCCCGTAAAGATTTACACCCTCGGAAACCCTGTACAGGGTCGCTATGGGTCGGAACCGACTCGA
>NW_006425737.1:0-1184 GCF_000296735.1 Chrysochloris asiatica | reverse complement strand
TGAACAAGATAACATAACCATAATAAATATCTATGCTCCCAATGAAAGAGCTCCAAAATATATACAGCAAACTCTAATAGATTTGAAGAAAGAAATATATGAATCTACAATAATAGTGTTGTTGTTATGTGCCATGGAGTCAGTTCCGACTCATAGCAACCCTGCACAGGGTTTCCGAGGCTGTAAATCTTTACGGGAGCAGAAAGCCTCATCTTTCTCCCACAGAACAGCTGGAAGTTTCGAATTGCTGACCTTGTGGTTCGAAGCCCAATTCATAACCACTACGCTACCAGAGCAGTAGGTGATTTTAATACACCAATTTCAAAAATGGATAGAAACTGCACAAAGACACAGAAGAACTACACAACACAATCAGCCAACTAGACCTCATAGATGTGTATAGAGCATTCAACCCAACAAGTATACAATGCACATTCTTTTCCAGTGCACAAGGAACATTCTCCAGAATAGATCATGTCTTAGGCCACACACAAATCTCCATAAATTTACAAATACCAAAATAGTACAAAGCATCTTCTCAGATCACAATGCTGTCAAATTAGAAATCAACAATAGGAAGACCAAGGAAATCAAATCAAATACATGGAACCTAAATAATCCCTGCTGAAAAGCAACTGGGTAGTAGAAGAAATTAAACATGAATTCACAAAATTCCTAGAAACAAATGAGAATGAAACACAACATACAAAAATCTTTGGGAGATGACACAAGCTTTGCTGAGAGGACAATTTAGTGCAATAAGTGCACACATCCAAAAAGAAGAAAGAACCAAAACTAGCACATTAACACAGCATCTACAACAATTAGACAAAGACCAACAGAGGGAACCTACAGCCACCAAAAGAAAAGAAATAGTAAAGGTTAGAGCAGGAATAAATGAGATCGAAAACAGAAAAACTATAGAAACAATCAACAGGACAAGAAGCTGGTTCTTTGAAAGGATTAAGAAAATTGACAGACCATTGGCAAACTTAACAAAAGAAAAGAGGAGAAGACACAAATAACACACATTACAAACCACATGGGCAATTTCACAATGGAACCAAAGGAAATCAAAAGGATAATGAGAGAATACTATAAAGAGTTGTACTCCAACAAAATTGTAAACGTAGATGAGACGGATACATTTTTAGATAAACATGACCTACCTAAACTTACACACA
>NW_006425736.1:0-1183 GCF_000296735.1 Chrysochloris asiatica | reverse complement strand
TACAGGGTTTCCAAGGGTGTAAATCTTTACGGGAATAGAAAGCCTCATCTTTCTCCCGCGGAGCAGCTGGTAGTTTCGAACTGCTGACCTTAAGGTTCGCAGCCCGATTCATAACCACTACGCTACCAGAGCTCCCCATATAATCACCCACCCCGTCTTTAGCAAGTCAACTCTGAATCATGGTGAGCCTATCTGTAAGTCTTTATGGGAGCAGAAAGCCTCATCATTCTCTTCTGGAGCAACTCGGCGCATTGAACTGCCAACCTTGGAGTTACTAGTTCAGTGCTTATCCTGCATTGCCACCAGTGCTCCCTAATGTAATCACAAGGGTCCTGAAATGTGAACAGGGAGGTAGAAAAGTCAGTGTTAGCGTGATACCAGGTGAGAAAAACTCAACCAGTTGTTACTGACTTTGAAGATGGAAAAGCACCATGAGGCAAGGAATATTTAGAAGCTGGAAAGGCAAGTAAACAGATTCCCCCCGGAGCCTCCAGAAAGTACGCAGCCCTGTTGAGGCCTTGATTTAAGCAACGTGAGACCCATTTTGGACTTCTGACTTTCAAAACTGAAAGGTAATAAAGTTGTGTTGCTTAAATTTGTGGGAATTCAGTACAGCAGCAGTAGGTTCCGAATACAGGTACTTGTTACTGTTAGATGCTATCAAGTCAATTCTAACTCATAGTGACTTCATGATCAGAAGAAAATGTTTCCATGTCCTGCACCATCCTCACAACTGCTGCTATGTTTGAGCCCATTGTTGCCACTGTGGTGTCCCACCTTGTTGAGAGGAGTCCTCTTATTTACTAACCTTCGACTTTGCCAAGTATGATGTCCTTCTCTAGGGACTGATCCCTCTTAAAAACATGTCAAAAGTACATGAGACGGGAGAACAAACAAGATGGCAGATCGGGTAGATGTGTAGTAAAGAGCTCGGCCAACAACAACACAGAATACCTGACCAAGCAGGCTCAGGGGATAGTCCCAGAACTCTGAATCACATATAAAGGAATATTTAGAAGGTTGGAAGGCTTACAGCTGGGGGAATTTGTGGCAGAAGCAAGAAATCTATTGTTTTCTAGTCCAGGATGCTCAGCTGCTCCAGGAGCCACCATCTTGGGTGAGACCACATGGGGGAAGGATCGGAGCAGCCACAGACGCCTGGCAGAACCGCTGAGATAAAGGT
>NW_006425735.1:0-1218 GCF_000296735.1 Chrysochloris asiatica | reverse complement strand
AGAGTTGAAGAGGAATGGCATCACATTCATCATTAAGAAGAACATTTTAAGATCTATATTAAAATACAAACTTTCTGTGACAGCATAATATCCATAACCCTATAAGGAAGACTAGTTAATGCCACTATTGTTCCAATTACCCACCAGCTACTAAAGCCAGTGATGATGAAATTGAAGAATTCTACCAATTTTTTCATTCTGCAATTCAGAAAACATGAATTCAAGATGCACTGATAATTGCTGGTGAATGGAATGTTAAAGTTTAAAACAAAAAGGAAGAGTCAGTAGTTGAAAAATAACTCCTTATAATAGAAGTGATGCTGGTGGTTGCATGATAAAAATTTGCAAGACTGATGACTTATTCACTGCAAATATCTTTTTTCAACCACACAAACAGAGACTTTATACCTGGAAGAGAATATATAGTAATCAAATTAACTAAATTTTCAGGAAGAGATGATAGAAAATCTCAGTATAATCATCCAAAACAAGGCCAGGAGCAGACTGTGGAACAGACCATTCATTACTCTTCTGCAAGTTTAAGAAAATTAAACTGAAGCTGATGAAAATGAAAATAAGTCCACAAGAGCCAAAAGATGACCTCGAGTATATACTACCTGAATTTAGATACTATCTCAAGAACAGATTTGATGTTTAGACTCTAATCATAGAAAATCATGAGTTGTTGGATGCCCTCAATAACAACATGCATAAAGAAAGCAAAAGGTCATTAAAAAGATAGGAAAGAAAGAAAATGAAAACAAAATGGATGTCAGTAGAGACTTGCTCTTGAGTGTAGAGAAGCTAAAGTGAATGGAAGAAATGAGGAAGTAAAAGAGCTGAACAGAAAATTTCACAGGCCAGTTGAAGAAGATAAGAATGAAATATGTAAAGACCTGGAGTTAGATAACCAACAGGGAAAAAGTCACTCAGCATTTCTCAAGCTGAAAGAACTGAAGAAAAAATTCAAACCTCACGTTGAAGTATGGAAGGGTTCTATGGGAAAAACTGAGTGTTGGTGTGCCACTGAAGAATAAGCACTGGACTGTTAACCATAAGGTTAGCCATTCAAACCCACCAGCCAGTCCTTCAAAACCCCATACAAGATCTTTATGAGTTGAAATTTGCCTGACGGCACTTAACAGCAAAAGCAACAATGGGCAAAGTATTAAATGGTGAAGAAAGCATCAAAAGAAGATGGAAGGAGTACACATAATC
>NW_006425734.1:0-1196 GCF_000296735.1 Chrysochloris asiatica | reverse complement strand
AATGGATAAACAAATTGAAGTACATATACACAATGGAATATTATGTTGCCTTGAAGAATAACACAGAGTCTGCAAGCTACCACATAACATGGATGAACCTTGAGGACATTATGTTGAGTAAAATTAGTCAGTCACAAAAGGAGAAATACTGTATGGACCACTACTGTAAAAGACTAAGAAAAAGAACCATACTAAATGGGGGAGATTCTTTGCGGGCTACTGGGATGTGAGGGGTGGGCTGAGGGGAAGGAAGTGAAGGTGGAGCACAGGATAGGGAATAGACACAGGATAGTTTGGGTGCTAGGGTGGGGGGGCAATATACAAGAAGGGGGAGAGGAATGGAAGAACAAAGCGGATGGGAGAACAATTAGGCAGCTTTGCATGGGCTAAGTGGGACAAAGGTAAAGAATGATGTATGCACAACCTTGGAACAGGGCTCTGGGATACAGGGATTAAGGCATGGTTGGAATGGGGAAAAGGGGGGAAATAATGTTAAGATGCTTGGCTGTCTTAAGAATCTTGGTTTCCCTGGCATACCATTATAAAATAAACACTTGAGGGAGTGAAAGGAATAGCCAGAAATATCACCATAGAAAGCTTGTAAGTCTGTCTTCTGCCTGTAACTGATTGGAATACCAAAATGGGCTACAATGTGCCCAGTGAAGGAGGCTTCCTGCAGAGTCTCTGCATTACATAAGACATAGGTGGAATCCTGAACAGCATCCAGAATCTTCAGAGGAGGAAAATTTCCACTTGAAAGGACAAGCAGACCAGCCTGGAGCGGCTAGAACTGAAGATACTTCTTGAAAAAAGACCGACAGGAAATACAAAACAATATCGGCACACCAACTGATTACTACAAGAATAAGCAAGTTGCTAACCCAGGAAACATTAAGGCAAGTGGTTGGGTCCCCTCAGAGCAAACCCCCTTCCAAGACTAAGACTCAATGGGAATACATGCTCTGATTAGTGGCCATGTTCGTCACCAATAAGGGAAAGTAAGGGAAAACCAGAAAGCTGCAAGCTAAGCCCTACAACGTTCAATAGACTCCTGTGAACCCAGGTGGAGACCTGGTTGGTCAGCAGTGTGGCAAGTCCTGGGGACTCTTGGGCCCAGAGTCAGTGACATAGCCACAGAGGACTAGAGTGGAGAGTGAAGCATCCAGCTGATCAGAAGAGAGGGCATATGCACAAGA
>NW_006425733.1:0-1197 GCF_000296735.1 Chrysochloris asiatica | reverse complement strand
CATCATCTCTATCTCCATATCTGGCATTACTGCTTCTCTAGGTAGGGCCCACACTCTGCTCTTCTCCCTTGATGATCCCAGGGACCTTAGCTCCTAGACTGCAATATCACTCAGTCCCCTCCTTTTGTTACAAAATGTCTACCTTTACATTTCCAAAACTCACAATTAGTTCTGATACCAATTATTCACTATTGTACCACAAGAATCTTATCACCATCTTTCATCAGCCCCATGCATACAGATTGGAAACCACTCAATGGAGATTCTATCTTCCCCCAATCCTCTGGAACTAGACTCCCTTTTGAAAGTTTATAATCTAGTCACATCTTGCCTTTGTAGCCATTTCTTTTTGACAAAGTGATTTTGCATATTCCTTCTGTCCTCTTTTGATGCCTTTGCATCACTCAATAGTTTCCATATGGGACACTTCAATATTGAAAGTCAAGACTTGAAATGTTTTATTCACATCTTTCTTCCTGAGAAATATTGAGTGTGTTCTTCAATTTTGGTTTTCTAACTACATGTCTTTGCACAGTTTGTTATAATACTTGACTTTGTTTTTTAGAGCTGCCTTTAAAATTTTCTGTTCAGCTCTTTTATCTACTCATTTATTCCATTTGCTTAATATGTCTATACTATTGAGCAAGTTTCAGAGTCTCTTCTAACTTTTTGAACTTTTCCTTCTTTTTGTCTTTGTAATTAACTTTTGCTTTCTTTCTATAAGATGTTCTTGATGTCATCTCATAACTCTTGTGATATTTGGTCAATAGTGTCTAATGCATCAAATCAGTTCCTGAGTGATCTCTAAATTCAGGTGGGATATGTTCAATGTCATAAGAGCTCATGAATTTTTTTTTTTCTTCAGTTTCAGCCTGCACTTTCATATCAGAAACTACTTGTTTCAGTATGCTCCTTGCCTTGCTTTGGATAATGATATTAAGTTTTTCCACCGTCTCTTCCAATAGATATAATGAATTCAATTTCTGTGTATTACATCTAGTAACATCCATGAATTTAGTTGTCTTTATGTATCTAAAAAAGGGTATTTACAAGAGAACAAACAAGATGGCGGATCGGGTGGACATGTAGTAAAGAGGTCTGCCAACAACAAGACAGAATATTCGACCAAGCAGGCTAAGGGGATAGTCCCAGAACTCTGAACCACATATAAAGGAATATTTAGAAGGTTGGAAGGCT
>NW_006425732.1:0-1244 GCF_000296735.1 Chrysochloris asiatica | reverse complement strand
TAGTGATCCTGTACAGGGTTTTCGAGGCTGTAAATCTTTATGGGAGCAGAAAGCCTCATCTTTCTCCAGCAGAACAACTGGTAGTTTCAAACTGCTGACCTTGCGATTCCCAGACTGATTTTGTAACCACTATGCTACCTGAGCTCCTTTAAAAGGAGTGACTTTTCAGTTCATGGATGCTACTTAATCAAGCTTATTATTTTTCTTTTTAAGTTTTTAAGATGCTATACAAATTTTAAAATGCATATCCCTTGATGTGAACCTATATATTTTATCAATAAAAAAAAAACATTTTGTTACTTTGTAAAAAGGTATAAAATGGTACACTAATTGTATTGTGTTATGTAACCAACCTCCTTAAATCTTAATCCCTAGACTGACTGGAAATATTGTGTTAATGAAAGGCCACCCTTCCGAGGATATCTTCACCTTATGAAGGCAGACCATGGGGCAACTAAGACAATCCTCTCCAAAACCTGAAAATGAAGAACATAAAGTTACTCTAAAATTGATTTTTTAAAACACACGCCTAATAGATGAAATTATTGATGTCTGGGAGAAAAATCACAAGATTATTTTAACACCCAAATTTAAATTTGTAAAAAACAAATTCAATAGGATGAAATTCTACAATCAGGGAGTCAAGTGAAGAAGTTATTTTACAACTTTAAACTTCAGTCAAGGTAACCTGGGTGTAGTGGCAGGCAAGCAGTACTGGATTTAAATCAACTATAGGTCAATGTAACCGGTCCTGCAGAAGAAAGACTATGAGCAGAAGGGTAATAATGATCAGCAGGAAGTATGGCAAAAGTCAAATAAAAAATAAACATTAAAGAGCTAGAGGTCATTACTTTCTACTATTAATATGAGAAAAACATCTTATCTCTGCAAGTTACAATCACAGGCATGGGGATTCAGTAGGTCTCACTATAATTCAATTTATTAAGATTTAATCAATATATTTTTCAGGATTGTTGTTGTTAAGTGCTGTTGAGTCAGTGTTGGCTCATAACGACTCTGTAGAGGGTTTCCAAGGAGCAGCTGGTGAGTGTGACTTCTGACCTGTGGCTCAAACTGACCTTGCGGTCCAGTGTGTTACCCTATAGTGCCACACCAGAACTGTTTTTCAACATAGTAGTACTAATATTGAAAATGAAGCTGAATTACTATCAAATAGAGTACAGTATTTATTTTTCTAGTATTGCACATAGGTTTAATCTATTCATTCTTGAATCATTCAGTTT
>NW_006425731.1:0-1236 GCF_000296735.1 Chrysochloris asiatica | reverse complement strand
ATGTCCTTCCCTGGTTTTGGTGTGAGGATTATGCTTGTTTCATAAAATGTATTAGGACGTTTTCCATCCTCCTCTATCTTCTGAAATAATTTGAGTAGAATTGGTGACAGCTCTTCTCTGAATGTTAGGTAGAACTCAACCAGTGAAGCCATCTGGACCTGGACTTTTTTTGGTTGGGAGTCTTTTGATGACCTGATCCATTTCTTCTGTCGTTATGGTTCTGTTTAGGTTTTCTACTTCACTGTGTGTAAGTTTAGGTAGGTTGTGTTTATCTAAAAAAGTATCTATCTCTTCTAAGTTTTTCAATTTGTTGGAGTACAACTCCTCATAGTATTCTGTTATTATCGTTTTGTTTTCCTTTGATTCCATTGTGACATCGCCCATGTGGTTTCGAATGCATGTTATTTGTGTCTTCTCCCTCTTTTTTCTTTTAGGTTTGCCAATGGTCTGTCAATTTTGTTAATCCTTTCAAAGAACCAGCTTTTGTCCTGTTGGTTCTTTCTATAGTTTTTCTGTTTTCTATCTCATTTATTTCCACTCTAATCTTTATTATTTCTTTTCTTTTGATGGCTGTAGGCTCCCTCAGTTGGTCTGTTTCTAATTGTTGTAGATGTGTTAATTTGTGTTCTTTCTACCTGACCTTCTCATCATCTGAGTCTCTGTTGCTATGTGTTTACCTTCTTTTACATTGTAATTGTTTTGATCATAGACTGACCTCCCAGATTTTCTGAGTTAGGTCTTATAGTTTTGTTCTGTTCTCGACTCTTCCTTCTGTCAATTTAATTCTGGGAGTTGCTGCCACGTATGTCAGTCTCTGGTTGTTGTCTGTTCTTGTTGGTTCTCAGTTCACAGAACCCCCTTTAGGATGTTTTGTAGTGCAGGGTTGGGTTTGGCAAAATCCCTTAGCTTCTGTTTATCCTGGAATGTTCTGATTACACCATCGTATTTGATTGATAGCTTTGTTGGATAAAGAATTCTTGGTTGCAATTTTTTTCTTTCAGGGTTTTATATATGTCTCCCCATTGCCTTCTTGCTTGCATGGTTTCTGCTGAGAGATCCGAGCTTAATATGACTTGCTTGCCTTTATATGTAACACTTCTCTTTTCCCTAGCTGCTTTCAGGAGTGTCTCCTTATCTTTGATTTTGGAGAGCTTGATTATGATATGTCTCAGTGATTTTCTTTTGGGGTCTATCCTTCCTGGGGTTCATTGAGATTCTTGAATATTTATCTTTTCA
>NW_006425730.1:0-1245 GCF_000296735.1 Chrysochloris asiatica | reverse complement strand
TGCCACCCATACCGAAGACAGTGGTCTTTGATATTTACTAGTAAGTATTTTAGTCCTGGTCACTTTCAGCACGCAAGGTTGTGTCATCTGCATATCACAGGTTGTTAATGAATCTTTCTTCAATTCTGATGCTACATTCCTCAAATCTGATGCCAATTCTGATGTCACATTCATATAATCCAGCTTCTCAGATTATTTGCTTAGTATACAGATTGAATAACTATGGTGAAAGAACACAACCTTTGCTAATATTAAATCACTCGGTGTTCCCTTGCTTTGTTCCAACAACTGCCTGTTTGTCTAGGTACAGGTCCCTCATGAGCACAACTATCTGTTCAATGATACTCATTCTCCACAATGTTGTCCATATCTTGTCATGATTAAGACAATAAAAAGCTTTTGCATAGTCAATAAAACAGAGACAAACATCTTTCTGGAACTCTCTGCTTTCAACCAAAATCCATCTGACATCAGCAATGATATCCCTTGTTCCACATCCTCATCTGAATCCAGCTTGAATGTCTTGCAGTTCTTTGTCAATGTACAGTTGCTGCCATTTTTTAAGTGTCTTTAGAAACATTTTATTTGCGTGCAATTTTAATAATATTGTCCAATGTTTTTCATATTCCATTGGGTCACTTTTCTTTGGAATGGGCACAAATAAGGATCTCTTCCATTTAGTTTATTTGTATATTTATTTGTATAGATGAGTGAATGCCTCCAGGTTTTCATTAGTTTGTTGAAAGATTTCAATTTGTAAGCCATCAATTCCTGAAGACTTGTTTTTTTGTCCATGTTTTCAATGCATGTTGCAATGATCTTCAGTATCATTGACTCTTGATCATATGTTGCCTCTTGAAATGGATAACCATTGACGATTTCCTTTTGGTATAGTGACTCTGTATATTCCTTATGTCTTCTTTTGATGCTTCTGCATCATTCAATATTTTGCTGATAGAGTCCTTCACTATTGCAAGTCTAGGCTTGAATTTTTCTCTTCAGTTCCCTAAGCTTGAGAAATGCTAAGTATGTTCTTCCTTTTTGTTTTTCTAACTCCAGGTCTTTCCACATTTCATTATAATATTTGACTTTGTCTTCTCAAGTTGCCTTTGAAATTTTCTATCCAGCTTTTTTATCTCCTCATTTCTACCATTTCCTTAACATCTCTATGCTGGAGGGCAAATTTCAGAGTGTCTTCTGACATTCATTTAATTAGTATGTTGTTGTTGTTAAGTACTGTGGAGT
>NW_006425729.1:0-1187 GCF_000296735.1 Chrysochloris asiatica | reverse complement strand
TCAATGAAGTCCTGGTAGTGTAGTGGTTAAAAACAAAAAAACAAACAAACAAACAAAACAAAACAAAAAAAACTGGTTGCGAACCTCGCGGTCAGCAGCTCAAATCCTCTAGGCCCTCCACGTGAGAGAGATGAGGCTTTTCGCAAAAAAAGCAAAAGCTCAGCATAAAGATTGAATAACTGTGGTGAAAGGATATAAAACAAACACACCCCCTTTCTGATTTTAAACCATTAAGTATCTCCTTGTTCTGTTTTAACAACCACCTCTTGATGTATGCATGGGTTCCTCATGAGCACAAGTAGGTGTTCTGGAATTCCCATTCTTCCCAATGTTATCCATAGTTTGTTATGACTCACACAGTTAAGTGCTTTTTCATAGTCAATGAAACACAGGCAAACATCTTTCTGGTATTCTCTACTTTCAGTTAAGAACCATCTGATGTCAACAATGACAATCCTAGACCCATGCCCTTTTCTGAACCCAGCTTGATTTTCTGGCAGTTCCCTGCTAATGGATGTATTGCTACAATAGTTTTAAAACCATGTTCAGCAAAATTTTACTTGCATGTGATATTAATGATATTGTTTGATGCTTTCTGAATTCTGTTGGGTCACTTTTCTTTGGAATGGGCACAAATATGGATCTCTTCTGGCCAGTTCTATATTTCTTGACATACATGAGTGATTACATCTAACGTTGCATCAATTTGTTGAAACATTTCCATTTATATTCCATCAATTCCTGGAGCCTTGTTTTTCTCCAATGCCTTCAGTGTATTTTGTACTAATTTCTTCAGTGCCATTGGTTCTTGATCATACGTTACCTCTTAAAATGACTGAATATCAACCAATTAATTTTGAAACAGTGACTCTGTGTATTTTTTTTATATATTCTTTAGATGTTTCCAACATCATTCAATATTTTGACAATTGAATCCATCAATAGTGCAAGCAGAGGCTTGACTTTTTTTAAGTTATTTTGTTTGAGCAATGCTGATATCAATCTTTATGCCTATAATATCAATCGTTATGCATTCCACTTTTTTTGACAACTACCACTTTTGCGTAATGGTTACGAATTGGGCTGCGAACCATAAGGTCAGCAGTTCAAAACTACCAGCTGCTCCACGGGAGAAAGATGAGGCTTTCTACTCCCGTAAGGATTTACACCCTCGGAAACCCTGTACA
>NW_006425728.1:0-1195 GCF_000296735.1 Chrysochloris asiatica | reverse complement strand
AGTCCATGGCACTTTCAGGAGGAGTCCAACACCACAACTCAAAGGCATCAATTCTTCTACGATCTTCCTTATTCACCCAATAGCATATAATAAAAATATGACGGTTTTTATAAGCCCTGGTATATGATTTGTGGCATTTGAATAGGCAACAATGACTACAAACTGTTTCCACAATCACAATGTAATAAAGCGCATTACCAAATATGTCCAGGGTAGCTGGATTAATGGCCAAGAGCAGTTGATAATGTTGTTACGGGTACAGATATTTCTTTCACTTCATTGAAAGAAAGAATATATTTCAGGTTTTCTTTTGAACTATCTCTCATCATAATGTCCTCTCCATTGTTACTGCTAAAACTACAGTCCACTCTCAGTTCACCAGTTAACTAGACACCAAATTTTGCTAACCTTCTTAAGTATCTCCAGAGTCTATTTATCTCACATGACCTGATTTTTTGCCTTAAGCAAACAACCATCATTTTTTATCTTATTGTCCCAGTAAATGCCTACTTGGTCCCTAGCTATGTCTCTAGTTTCATCTCTTCAAATCACATTTCATGAAGCTAAAAAGTAAGTAGTCTTTCTAAGACATATATCTAATCATTTCTTCCCTCGCCTTAAAAGCCTTCAGTGTTTCACAACTGCCTTTACAGTGAAATCCAAATCTCTCATGGCATATCATCCATGCTTTTACAGGATGATTCTATATTTCCAAACTTTTTCCTGCTGGTCTTTCCCTCTCATCTCATGTTATGACAAACCAAAGTTCTTGTATTTTTACAATTAGGCTCTAGTTATGTCTTTACACAGATACTTTCCTCGACATTGAATGCCTTCTGCATATATCCTTCTTTAAGACTAGGTTCACATGAAGCCACCATGAGATCACCTATGATCCTTCTCTTACACAAAGGATTTTCATTGCCTTCTTTATCTTTTAAACACTTTAAATAGCAGTACTGTGAATCCTAATTGTTCTGTATACATTTTGTGTACTGATGCATACCATTTGAAAACCTGTGAAAGTAGAAACTCAACAGTACTGCTTAATTTTTCTGCATCTCTCAAATTTTCTTCCTTTGATAGAGTTTGGCCTTAGCACTTTTCTATCACTGTCTATTAATGGAACATATTTGAATTTTCCTTTTCTGACAGGTTTCTGCCTTATACTCGTTCAGGCTTTCACAGGTTTTAT
>NW_006425727.1:0-1245 GCF_000296735.1 Chrysochloris asiatica | reverse complement strand
CACTGCCTGCCCCTGGCCTTGTTTTGACTGATGATGTGTAGCTTTTCCACCATTTCTTTCCACAGATGTAGTCAATTTTATTTTTGTGTATTCCATCTGGTGAGACCCGTGTGTATAGTCTTTTATGTTTAAAAAAGCTTTTTGCAATGAACAAGCCATTGATCTTACAAAATTCTATCATGCGCGCTCTCACACAGTTTCTATCACCAAGACCGTATTTTCCAAACACTGATCCAATCTCCAATCATTATCAACACAACTTGATTGCATGTTTGATCAATTTCAGACTGAAGAAGTTAGTAGAATTCTTCAATTTCATCATCACTGGCTTTAGCAGTTGGTGTGAAAATTTGAATAATAGTGGTATTAACTGGTCTTCCTTGTGGGCGTATGGATATTATCCTACTACAGATAGCATTGTCCTTCATGACAGCTCCTGATATGTTCTTTCTGATGGTGAGCTTGACACCATTTCTAACTCAATTTGTCATTCCTGGCATAGCAAACCATGTGATTGTCAGATTCAAAATGGCCAATACCAGCCTATTTCAGCTCACTAATGCCTAAGATATCTATGTTTATGCGTTCCATTTCATTTTTGATAATTTCCAATTTTACTAGATTCATACTTTGTACAATCCATGTTTCCATTATAAATGGATGTTAACAGCTGATTCTCTTCATTTTGAGTTGTGCCATTCAGCAAATGAATGTCCCTAGGGTTTTACTCCATTCCCATCATATGGTCAGTTCTACTTTGAGGAGGCAGCTCTTGTCAAGTCACATTTTGAGTGCCTTTCAACCTGAGGTGCTCATCTTCCATTGCTGTATCTGACAATATTCTTGTGCTCTTTATCATGTTTCAGTATGCTGGTGCTGACGACAGTGATCCATTGCTAGTCATAATGTTTTCAGTGATGAAATAATTGGAAGCAGTTTGTTTTTTCCTTCTTCCTTGTCTGTCTTCTTCTGGAAGTTCAGCTGAGACCTGTCCTCAGGGGGTGACCCTGCTGGTTTTTAAAATACTGGTGGCATAGCATCCAGAATCACGACAACATGCAAGCCACCATAGTACGACAAGTTGATTTGTGAATTGTTGATATAAGTGTTTGTATATATCTATATCTATATATCTATATCTATCTATATATTCAGCTTCAACCTGAATTTTTTTGCACATGATTATTTGATGGTCTATTGCACTGCCTGCCCCTGGCCTTGTTTTGACTGATGATGTGTAGCTTT
>NW_006425726.1:0-1245 GCF_000296735.1 Chrysochloris asiatica | reverse complement strand
TATGTATACACACACACACACATATATACACATGTACATATAGAGCTCTGTTAGTGTAGTGATGATGAATCTGGCTGTGAACTTCATAGTCATCGGTTCGAAACTACCAGCTCGTCTATGGCATATAGATGAGGCTTTCTGCTCCTGTGAATTTTTACAGCCTCAAAAACCCTGTATAGGATCTCTGTCTCAGAACCAATTCTAAGACATATAACAACATACATATATATTCATAAATAAATCTATTCAGAGACCTGGTGTGGTGCTGTGGCTTAATTCGTCACATTGTAAAGCTGTTGGAATTGGAAAGTAGGCAGTGCAAGCTCACCAGCTGCTCCTTGGAAACCCTATACAAGGTCTTACCTAAGAAGCTCTGCTAGAGTAAAGGTTAAGAATCTGGCTTCAAATATCTCTGGGTGTGAGTAGTTCAAAACAACAAACTGTTCTATGCAAAAAGTTGAAGCTTCCTGCTTCCATAAAGATTTACAACCTCAGAAAACCTATAGAGGGAATCTATGAGTCAGAACCGACCAGTGGTATATCTATTTATCTATATCTCTCTATCTGTCTGCCTGTCTGTCTGTGTGTGTATCTGTGAATCTATCATCTATTTATCTATCTATCTATCTATCTATCTATCTATCTATCTATCTATCATCTATCTATCTGTGTATCTATGTGTATACCTATGTATCTATGTGTCTATCTATTTATGTATCTATATAAATACAGAGAGATAAATATAGGGAGAGTGATTAGAAGTCTTGGTATAATACTCTGGTTTATTGCGCTGTGGTTTATTTCATCAGATGTGAAAGCCGTTTTAACTGCAAGGTTTTCAGTTCAAGCTCAATAGAACCTCCTCGGATATCCAGTTGTTATTGTGGGGTGCCATGGTATCATATACGACCTATAGCGGACCTGTACTGCGTTTCAGAGTTTGTAAATCATTACGGGAGGAGAAAGCCTCATCTGTCTCTGGTAGTGGCTGGTGGATCCGAACTGCTGACCATAAGGTTCGCACCCAGGTTCTTACCCACTGTGCTCATTATAAATCCACTGCCCTACCAGAGCTCCTTATATACATACTGTATATATAGGGTTTTCTAAGAGCCGTTGGTGAACTTGAAGTACCAACCGTCCAATTCAATCGAATTGCCAGTCTAATAAACCACAGCCACACCGCAGCACTACAAATATATATAGATATATCGAAATTTAAAGAGACAGTATAGACATAAAACC
>NW_006425725.1:0-1229 GCF_000296735.1 Chrysochloris asiatica | reverse complement strand
TTGGAAATGACTGAGAAGGAATTCAGAAAAATGATTATAAAATGTTTCAAAACACTATACAATGGAGTTGAGAAAAATAAGGAAGAACTCAGGAAAGCACTACAGGAACAATCAAATAAGATAGATACAGCATTGGAAACAATTCAAAACCTTCAGAAAGAGTTCCAAATGATCAATAACAGAATATCAGAAATAGACAAAGGGCAAAGGAGTAGAATAGACGAGATGGCAAGCAGAACCAGTAAGCTGGAAGACAAATCTCTCAATACCATTAAGATAGAAGAGCAAACAGAAAAAAGGATAAAAAAAAACCCAAAAACTTAAGAAGGTCTAGGATTCATGAAGAGGAATAACTTAAGAATTATCGGCATTCCAAAACAAGAAGAAGCATACAAGTCCACAGATGAAACAGTTGAAGAACTGCTGTAAGAAAAATTTTCTAACATCCTCAAAAGTGAAAAGATAAACACTCAAGAAGCTTAATGAACCCAAGGAAGGATTGAGCCCAAAAGAAAATCACCAAGACATATCATATTCAAGCTCTCCAAAATCAAAGAAAGCAGCTAGGGAAAACAAGTGTCACATACAAAGGCAAGCAAGTCAGATTAAGCTCAGATCTCTCAGAAGATACCATGCAAGCAAGAAGGCAATGGGGAGACACATATAAAAGCCTGAAATAAAAAAAAATTGTCAACCAAGAATCCTTTATTCAGCAAAGCTATCAATCAAATACGACGGTGTAATCAAAACATTCCAGGATAAACAGAAGATAAGGAATTTTGCCAAAGCCAACCCTGTGCTACAAAACATCCTAAAGGGAGTTCTGTGGACTGAGAACCAACAAGAAGAGACAACAACCAGATATTGACATACATGGCAGCACCTCCCAGAATTAAGTCCACAGAAGGAAGAGTCGAGAACAGAACAAAACTATAAGAACAAACTCAGAGAATCTGGTAGGTCAGTCTATGATCAAAACAAGTGCAATCTAACAGAAAGTAAACACATAGGAACAGAGATCCAGATGGTGAGAGGGTCGGGTCAATTACAGGACAAAACAGACTGCACTAAATGGAGAGAAAAGTTAATGGACTATAAGGCAACCTCAAAGAAAATTAACACTTCACAACATACCAAGAGAATGAAAATCCAAGAATAATATGGAAACATTAAAACTATGAGGAAACTCACAAGAACGAACATAAAAAGCATGAACTCAACAAAGGAAG
>NW_006425724.1:0-1245 GCF_000296735.1 Chrysochloris asiatica | reverse complement strand
TATTTTAAAGAATTCTACAGGTAGCTTTTCAGTATCAGGTAGCTCTCTACCATCATTTGCTTATTAGGTTATCATTGTTGTTAATTGCCAATTGCTGTTGAGTCAGTTCTGACTCATCATAACTCTATATAGACTTTCCAAGAAGCAGCTTGTGGTTTTGAACAGGCAACTTTGTGGTTAATAGTACAAGTGCTTATTTTACAGTGCCACATAGAATTTTTTTAAAAATTGTCACCAGAATACTATATTATATGCAACTTAGTAATACACCTATTAAGAGAAGCCATCCTAACAAATTCCACCTCAGATAATCATAGTCAATGTTACAAATCAATGACGGCAGTTTCTAGCACATCTATTTTGGGACTAAACTATTTATACTGCCTCTGTATTCTGTTGTGAAATGAATAAAACAAGTTTATCTTTTCTCTTCAGCTAATTAGAGAATTTTAGAGGGATAAAAAAAATGACACCTATGATAAATAACCCAGCCTCACAAACAAAACATCTGGAAAAATGTATCTGGCATTCCAGGAGAAATAGTCTTGGGATTCTTAACTGTAAATCATGGGTGTTTTGAACTTTCAAGTCCTAAAAGAAAGCAAATTATTTATAAAAAATTTTTGAAAAGAAAGTTTTTTAAATGGCCTTTTCCTCTGGTAATTTTTCCAGGGGCTAATAATTCATGGTGTTTTATTTTCTCTAGACTCTGGAAAATTAAAAAGAGGAGGAGAAATAGGAAAACCTAATCTGGAATCTAGAATTATTCATGTGCACTCAGCAGCTGTGTTTCTAATTACACAGAGAGAGGCCTGAAAATGACCACTTCCAAGTACTTACCTAATGCCATTGGAAATTACAGGAGTGTTGGTTTGTTTTCTGTTTCTTTTTTTGATCCTTTTAGGCTATTGAGTAATTTCTTTTTTTTGCAATAACAACAATTGTTAGCAATCATAAATCAATCTTTAAACATATACATGTAAAAAGAAGAAAATAAAAATTACTTATAATGCCACTGTAGATAGAATCACTTTCTTTGGACTCCCTACTCCTCTGCAATCTACAAGTGTGTTTCTTACTAATTTGGAATCATAATAAATGCAATATTTCAAAAATATTTTTTATATTTTACAATATATTGTTGTTGATATGTGCCGTGGAGTCAGTTCCAACTCATAGCGACCCTGTATAGGGTTTCCAAGGCTGTAAATCTTTACGGGAGCAGAAAGCCTCATCTTTCTCCCG
>NW_006425723.1:0-1245 GCF_000296735.1 Chrysochloris asiatica | reverse complement strand
ATGAAACACCATCCAATCCTGCTCCATCCTCACAATTGCTGCTACACTTGAGCCCATTGCTGTAGTTTCTGTGCTAATCCATCTTGTTTGGCTTCCCCCTCTTGATAGCTGTTCTTCCAGTTTACCAAGCATGATGTCCTTCTCCAAGGACTGGTCCCTCCTGATAATATGTCTGTTTGTTTTTTCTTTTTCTTCTTCTTCTTCTCTTTCTGTTGGTCCCCCTGAAGTTTATCATTTCTAGCTCTGCTTTTGTTTCCCCTTTTTTTCTTATTTAATTCCCCTCTTCTTTTTTTCCTTTTTGATCTTTCTTTACTACTTTCTAGTATCTTTCTCTTTACCTCTTTTTTATTTTTATTTTTTAAATTTTCTTATATTTTCTGTTCTATAGTTCTATTTTCCTGTCCCTCTTTTCCCTTTTCAGTTATTTTTAGTGTTTTTAAAAATTATTTCATTCTTATTTTTTTCTTTCTCACCTCCATTTCCCTATCCCACTTTTTTTTTCAGTATCTGTAATTTTATTAGTGAGAATGACATATATATGTATATATAAATGTTTTATTGTGAATTATGTGATCGTTTACATGGGAGGACATTAGTTTTGCATTCACCCTATCATATATCATTTCATTGCCATGTTTACAATCCCCTGCATGGAGAATGACATATATTTTTGTTTTTCAAATACAACATTATTATATTGAATGTACTTTTTTTTTTTAAGCTTTAAGTGTGAATACCGTAATCATTTACATGGAAGAACATCAGTTTTGTACTCACTCAATCATATTTCGTTTCATTGCAATGATTACAACGTATCATTGGATAGCAGTATTTGCTGTATTTGCTTCTATTCCCTCTGTTTTGTTTGTTTCTTTTTTCTTTTTTTTTTTTCAATGTATGCAAAAACATGCAGGATACATAATAATTTAAACAACCAAAGAACTCATTCTGGAAGCCAGCTTCCTGGCTGCCAGGACACAGCCTTTCTCTTTCCATGAGTCTACAGTCCTCAGATGCTCTACTTCTTCATGCTATCACCTCTACCTGCAACTCTGATGTCACACACACATTCCGCTCATGCTCTTCCCTTTTGACAGTCCTAAGGTTCCTTGTTCCTGGAATGTAATATTAACTACTCCCCACTTTATGGTACAAGACCTCTACCATTACATTTGTTACAATCATAACTAGTCATGATAAGATTTGCTCATTACTGAATCAAAAGAATCTCATCCCCATCTCCTT
>NW_006425722.1:0-1245 GCF_000296735.1 Chrysochloris asiatica | reverse complement strand
GGGGAAGGATTGCATGGAGGGGATTGTAACCATGGCAATGAGAGGATATACGATAGAATGAATGTAAGACTGATGTTCTCCCATGTAAACGATCACATAATTCACAATAAAACATTAAAAAAAAAAAAATTCCCAACTAGCCATTTATTTAATAATACTAATAAAAGTTCTGGTGTGGTGCTACAGGATAAGCACTGGACTGGTAACCAGAAGTTTGTTTGTTCAAACCCACCAGCCACTCCATGGAAACCCTACAAAGGGTTGCTATGAGTCAGAACTAACTTGATGGCACTTAACAACAACACTAAAATAAGCACTGGACCATTAACTGCCAACTTGGCAGTTCAAACCTACCAGCCTCTTAGAAACCTTATACAGGGTTACTGTGAATCAGAACTGACTCGATGACATTTAACAACAAAAACAACAACAGGTAGAGTTTGTGGAAACCCCTTTGTTGGGCATATAAGAATTATCCTTGCCCACACACAATCACCGAGACACTGGCATTCTATTTATGTAATACCGGGTTCTCAGGAGACACCTTAATGGAATTTATGTAATACTATGAATTAATTTTGTTTGTTCTTAAATTTTTGAAGACTTAGAAAAAAATCTCTAAACTACTAGACAATTTCCTGACTAAACATACAAAATTTTAAGATTCTCTAATGTTTCAGTATGAGTCCTGGTGTGGTTCTGTAGGATAAGCCCTGGACTGCTAACTACAAGATTGGCAGTTCAAACCCATCAGTCACTCCTTGGAAACCCTATTCCAGGTAGCTATGAGTTGAAACTGACTCCACAGCACTTAACAACAACGACGTTTCAGTATAAATATAGCTACCAATTCGGGAGTTCTCATTAGGCACTGTTTTAAAAGTTTTATGAACATTATCTTTCATAATTCTCAAAGAAATTCCATGAAGAATATTATTCTTATTTAACAGGTGAGGAAATTAAGGTTCTAGAATAATTTGTCACAAGTAATAGTAAGAAATTGTAAATTGGGGAATTAAATTCAAGATTATCTAACTCTAAAATTCATGTTGGTCATCCATAAATTATATTGCCTTCTTTGACTGATTCAGGTGCTACAGTATAAAAGGCATAAAATATATTAAAAATAAAGCTGATTCTCTTTTGAACTCATAAAAGAGTTCAAAATTAAAAGACATTCATACACACAAACAATAAATAGTAATCATAACAACCTTTAGTTTATTATTGTTGTTGTTAAGTGCT
>NW_006425721.1:0-1241 GCF_000296735.1 Chrysochloris asiatica | reverse complement strand
TTCTGAGGAGCGACTGGTGAGCTTGAATGGCTGACCTTGCAGTTCATCCTATTTTGCAGTCTAGTGTGTTAACCGGCAGTGCCACACCAGGACTCCAGCCAATCCTTGTAAACCAGACTATTTTGATTAATGATCTAGTTGTACTTCCCATTTGGGTATCAAACCTATGTAGTCTTCAGAAAATGTATGCCCATGCCACCACAGGGGAGTCCTAGTGTGGTGCTACAGGATAAACACTGGACTGCTAACCACAAGGTCAACAGTTGAAACCCACAAGGCCCTTCTTGGAAAGGTTATACAAGTTACTATGATTTGGAACCAACTCAACAGCTCTTAACAACAGCCACCACAGGATGCCATTACTCCTATTGAATTTAGGGGTAGCAATTTGACAGTAGTAGTTTTTACTGTAATCTTTTACCTATAGCGAATTACCAGAAAGTTCTTCAAATTTACTTCTTACAATCATGATGAAAGATTTGCTGTATGGGCCCTCCCAAGGTGAGTGAACAGGTCTTACATGATAAATCCATGCTAACATTCCAATCTTTGTCAGCCTTTGGGTGCCTTCCTGTACAGTAAACCACACAGCTCTGGTATTTCAACTTCATTTTTGTAAACTACCTTTAGTTCATGTTTCAGCCAATTAATCAAGCAAACTGTTAAAACACTTCCTCACCCCTGGTATTCAAACATCAATTACAAAATTTCGCTTAGTGTGCCTACATCCTGCTTCAGTCTATGTCAATTTCATGGTCCTTCAACTATTATTCTTAACCCATAATACCTATCCCCAGATTTCTATTTATATAACTTGAAAAAATGGAGTTCACTTGGTATGTAATATACTTTCTCACATGTCATAATCTGTACCTCACCTTTCAGAGTTTATTAGTTATTTAGGCCTTGAGGTGAAAGGGGGAGAGAGGGGCAACAACTTCAAGGGAAGTTACTACAGGCACATAAAGCTAAGGAAGACTAACCCCCTCATAAGTGAATATTTTACATTGTATTTTTCATTTTCATTTTTCAAACATTGCTAGTCTTGTTATATATATATATATATATATATATAATGGTAGTGTAGTGGTTACAAATCAGGCTGCGGGCTGCAAGGTCAGCAGTTTGAAACTACCAGCTGTTACGCGGGAGAAAGATGAGGCTTTCTGCTCCCGTAAAGATTTACAGCCTTGGAAACCCTGTACAGGGTCGCTATGAGTCGGAACCGACTCCACGGCACA
>NW_006425720.1:0-1184 GCF_000296735.1 Chrysochloris asiatica | reverse complement strand
AACCACTACGCTATGACACCAAAAGAAACCTACAGAAGTGGAAGAACATACCATGTTCCTGGATAGGAAGACTCAAAGTCACAAAAATGTCAGTACTGCCCAAAGCAATTTACACATATAATGCAATCTTAATCCAGATTCCAACAACATTCTTCAAAGAGATGGAGAAGACAATTGCAAGCTTTAAATGCAAAAGAAGTAGGCCTAGGATAAGCAAAGCATTTCTTAAGAAGAAGAACAAGGTTGGAGGTCTCTCACTCCCAGATTTCAAAATTCACTACACGGCTACAGTGGTCAAAACAGCCTTGTGGTAGTGGTACAATGAAAGATACATTCTTCAATGGAACAGAATCGAGAATCCAGAAATTAACCCATCCACATACAGCCAAATGATTTTCGACAAAGTGCTTACGCATATTGCATGAAGAGGAGACAGTCTCTTTAACAAATGGTGCTGGCAGAACTGGAAAGCGATATGCAAAAGACAGAAACAAGACCTTAACCTCACACCCTACACAAAAACCAACTCAGCACGGATTAAAGATCTAAATGTGAATCCCAAAATTATGAAGGTCATCAATGAAAAAATAGAGACAAATGTGAGGGTGTTAATTCAGGGCATATACAGACTACCAAACATTTTGAAAAGTACACAAACAAAAGTAGACAAAATAGATGAATGGGACATACCAAAAACTAAAAACTTATGTGCATCAAAAGACTTTATCAAAAGAGTAAAAAGGGAACCCAAAGAATGGGAAAAAATCTTTTGCAATGACACATCAGACAAGGGATTCATTTCTAAAATATATAGGAAACTACAACACCTCTACAAGAAAAAGACAAATAACCTAATTAAAAAATTGGCACAAGGCATGAACAGACACTTCACCAAAGAGGAGATCCGGGCAGCCAACAAACTGAAGAAATGTTCACGATCAAGAGCCATCAGAGAAAAGCAAATCCAAACATTGAGATATCATCTCACACCAGCAATAACAGCAAAAATTTAAAAAGTAGAGGACAACAAATGCTGGAGAGGATGTGGAAAGACTGGGACCCTCCTACACTGTTGATGGGACTTCAAAATGGTCCAACCACTCTGGAAAGCAATATGGCGCTTTCTCAGAAGGTTGGAAATAGAAATACCTTATAACCCAGCAATTCCTCTACTTGGAATTTAC
>NW_006425719.1:0-1245 GCF_000296735.1 Chrysochloris asiatica | reverse complement strand
ATTCGTATACTCTTTTACACTCCATGAAACAGAAACTAAGTTCAATAACTGCTCTGTAAATTTCTTTTCTATAAATACTATATTCTTTCACCAAGCTTAATGCCTCAGATGTTGTTAGGTTCCTTCAGTTCAATTCTGACTCATGATGACCATGTACACAACAGAACAAAACACTGACTCGTCTGTTTTATCTTCATAATTATTATGTTTGAGGATGGTGTTGCTGCCACTGTGTCAGTCCACCTCATTAGGTGTCATTCTCCTATTTGCTAACCCGCCACTTTAACAGGAGTCCTGGTGTGGCACTGTGGGATAAAGCACTAGAATGCAAGGTCAGTTTGAACCACAAGGTTAGTGTTTCAAATTTACCAGCTGATCCTAGGGAACTATACACAGGTTAACTGTGAGTCAGAATCGATTCCACAGCACTTAACAACAAGAACAACAAAAACTCCACTTTAACAAGCATAATACCCTTTTCCAAGTCCTGAAAACATGTTCAACATACAAGAGACAAATTCTCTCCATTCTTCATTCTAAGGACCATTCTAGCTGTACTTCTTCCAAGACAGATTTTTGTGTTCATCTGGCAGCCTATGGTATCTTCAATATTATTTTCCAACACCATAATTCAAATGGAATATGATCTTCTATAGTCATTGTCCAGCTTTGACAAGCATAGATGGTTGTTGAATAGGTTCCAACTCATGGTAACTCTGCAAAGGCTTTCTAAAGCTGTAAATCTTTATGGAAGCAGAAAATCTCATCTTTTTCTCACAGAGTGGCTGTTGGGCTCCAACCACTGACCTTGAGGTTTGCAGTTCAGTGTTCATCCTCTAGTACCACTGAAGATGAGGTGATTGAAAATAACCTGGTTCTGGTCAGGAGCACTTTAGTCCTCAAGATGACATCTTTATTCTTTAGCATTTTAAAGATACATTTAGCAACAGATTTGGCCAATGCATCATTTGATTTCTTGTTTGCAGCTTGCATGAGCATCGACTGTGCGCCCAAGTAAAATAAAATCCTTGAGAACTTCAATCATTTCTATTTATTATTTATTGGGCCAATAGTGAGAAGTTTCTTTTCCTTTACATTGAGGTGCAGATTGCATTCTTTAGTCTTCATCAGGAAGTATTTCATGTCCTCTTTGCACTCAGCAAGCAAAGTTGTGCCATCTCCATATCACAGCCTTCCTCCAATACTGATGCTCCTTTCTACTTCATATAATCCAGCTTCTTAGAT
>NW_006425718.1:0-1245 GCF_000296735.1 Chrysochloris asiatica | reverse complement strand
ATATGAGATTATTGAAAATACCGTGGCTTGGGTCAGGCGCACCTTAGTCCTCAGGCTGACATCTTTGCTTTTGAACACATTAAAGAGGTCTTGTGCAGCAGATTTGCCCAGTGCAACACATCATTTGATTTCTTGACTGCTGCTTCCGTGAGTGTTGATGGTGGATCTGAGCAAATTGAAGTCTTTGACAACTTCATCCTTTTCTCCATTTATATGGATGTTGGTGTGGTGCTGTGAGTTAATGCGCCAGACTGCAAAGCCGTTTGAACTGCAAGGTCAGCCGTTCAAGCTCACCAGCTGCTCCTTGGAAACCCTCTACAGGGTCACTATGGGTCGGAATCGACTTGACCGCACTTAACAACAACAACATTTATTGGTCCACTGGTGAGGATTTTTGTTTTCTTTACGTTGAAGTGCAACCTATATTGAAGGCTGTGGTCTTTGATATTCATCAGTAAGTATTTTAAGTCCTCTTTGCTTTTAGCAAGCAAGATGGTATCATCTGGATATTGTAGGTTATCAATGAATCTTCCTCCAGTCCTGATACCATGTTATTCATATAACTTAGCTTCTCGAATTATTTGCTCAGCATACAGATTGAGTAAGTATAGTGAAAGAATACAACCCTGCCGCACACCTTTCCTAATTTTAAAACATTCAGTGTTCCCTTGTTCTATTTCAGCTACTGCCTCTTGGTCTATGTACAGATTCCTCATGAGCACAATTGAGTGTTCAGGAATACTCATACTTCACAATGTTGTCCATAGCTTGTCATGATCCACAAAATCGAAAGCCTTTGCATAGTCAATAAAGCACAGGTAAACATCTTTCTGGTATTCTCTGCTTTCAGCCAAGATCCATCTGATGTCAGCAATGACATCCCTCCGGAGGTGACAAGGAGAAGTCATTAAATCTAACGAGGGAGACAAATTGTCCCCAATCCTATGCAGGAGGCACAAAGATACAGTCTGTGATTCCAGTGTGTTGGTGAAGGGAAGGTGGCCCGATCTTGATGTGTTAAATGGTGAGCTTTTAATTTGATGGAGGTAGCCCCAGTCTGATGGAGGAAGTGAGGCCTCCCCAATTTCTGGGGGAGCTGACAAACTTCTCAGACAATGGCGGAAATGGGGAACCCTCACACAAATGGAGGAGACAAAGAACCTCCCTGAGAGGTGGTGTAAATGGCCAACTGAGACCCTACCCAGAGAAACAGAGATGCCTGAGATAGAGACAGAGACGATGACA
>NW_006425717.1:0-1245 GCF_000296735.1 Chrysochloris asiatica | reverse complement strand
GTAAATCTTTACGGGAGTAGAAAGCCTCATCTTTCTCCCGCGGAGCGGCTGATAGTTTCGAACCGCTGACCTTAAGGTTCGCAGTCCGATTCGTATAGTGGCATTTATTCTGTTAGATTTATTAAGCACTTTGGAATGCAGGAATAAATACAGTCAAGTTGTAAGACCTGAAGAACAAGGAGTTCTGGGAAGATAGCTGCTTAGTACATCCTGCCTCCCTTCTACCGACTAATTTCTGGATCTGCCCTAAAGAGGTGACCAGGGGTAAGGTCCTAGTGAATGCACCTGGTCTCCCTGGTCCCCCAAGAGTAGAACAGGAGGATTGAACTGCCTCCATGACCGAATCTGGCAGAGGTGAGGAGACTAGAAAGGGTGCAGAGAAGCCTCCTGGTGCCTTGCCCATCTACTGCTAAGCTTGGGTCAGGGGAGGCTGAGACCATGATTCCTTCTATCACTTTGGGAACACTGCTACTTAGGGCCCCAGTACCTGGAACAGAGCCTCAGTGAGCAAAGTAAAAGAAGATTTCTAATGGAGTTCCACCTAGAATTAACAATTAGAAATCTCTGTACAGAAAGAACTGCTGGCAGAGTCTGATAACTTGAAACCAAAAATAAGAAAACTTTAGGATTAAATGTAGCTGAGAAAAAGTGATTTTTTTTTTCTGGGGCTATAAAAGATCATTTTGAACTTAAAGTTTCAAAAGATGAATTGAAGGAGAATGTGGTCACTTTTAAGTGTCTGAATGAATATCTGGAAGCTAACAGAAAGGTGTACCTCAAAGCAAAGAGCAAAAATACAAAGAAATGGAAATTCGGAGCTAGAAACACATAAGGGTTGGGGTAGGTGTAGGGGTTGGGGTGGAGGTTGTGACAGAAGAGCACCAATAATAAATAAAACATTTCTGAGGGGAAGAGAGACCTATTTCTCACAGAGTTCCATGAATAAAAGATGATTAAAAGGACACAGTCATAATTTACAGGAAGTGGGATGAGTCTTACAGATCTCCACCCAGAAGAACGAATTCCCACTAAAGGAAAAGTAATCATCTGCGCATTGGACTGCTTCTCTGCAACACTAGAAACATATGTAAGACAACAGTCGACTGACAGAAAAGAACTATACAGAAATTGACCTAGGCATACCTGAAACTTGACTCTCCTCTATCAATAAACAACATTCTAATCAATGGAGAAAAGATCGAAGTTGTCAAGGACTTCATTCTTCTTGGATCAACTATCAACACT
>NW_006425716.1:0-1246 GCF_000296735.1 Chrysochloris asiatica | reverse complement strand
TTCAGTTCTCTCAGCTTGAGAAACGCTGAGCATGTTCTTTCCTGTTGGTTTCTAACTCAGGTCTTTGCACATTTCGTTATAATATTTGACTTTGTCTTTTTTGAAACGCCTTCTGAAATTTTCTATTCAGCTCTTTACTCCCTCATTTCTTCCATTTGCTTTAGTATGTCTGTGCTGGAGAGCAGGTTTCAGAGTTTCTTTTGACATCCATTTTGGTCTTTTCTTTCTTTCTTGTCTCCTTAATGACCTTTTGTTTTCTTCCTATATGATGTTCTTGATGTCATCCCACAACTCTTCTGGTCTTTGGTCTTTAGTATCTAATGCATCATATTTATTCTTCAGATGATCTCTAAATTCAAGTGGGATATGTTCAAGGTCGTATTTTGGCTTGTGTGGACTTGTTCTCATTTTCTTCAGCTTCAGCCTGAAGTTGCATATCAGCAATTAATAGTCTTCCACAGTCTGCCTCTGGCCTTGTTTTGGCTAATGATATAGAACTTTTCAACTATCTCTTCATCATGTTTCAATATTCAGTGTTCTGATGCTGATAGTGTTCCACTGACTGCTATTCATAAGATATTTTGTGACTAAATATTTGCAAATAACACATCTCCCCTTCTTACTAGTCATCTTTGTCTGGAAGCTCAAGTGAAACCTGTCCATGCGGGTCATCCTGCTAGTATTTCAAAATAAGTTCATGTATTTCAAAGAATTTGTGCCTGTATACTGTACAATTTATTGGCATAAATCTGCCCTTAATATTCCTTTCCAAAACGTGGTGCCATCAAGTAAATTCTGACTCATGGCAAACTTATAGCCAAAGTCGAACTGCCACATAGGTTTCTAGAGCTGTAATCTTTATAGAAACAGACTAGCCCATCTTTCTCTTGTGGTGCATTTGAACCACTAACCTTTCAATTAGCAGTCAAAAGCTTAAATGCTGTGCCACCAAGACCCCTTAATGTTCCTTACACTCATTTTCATTTATGTACCTTTTTGAAGTGTTGAAAAGCAAAGATGTCAGCTTGAAAACTAAGGTACGCCTGACCCACGCCATGGTATTTTCAATATCCTCATATGGATGCAAAAGCTGCACAATGAATAAGGAAGACCGTAGAAGAATTGATGTGTTTGAGTTGTGGTGTTGGAGGAGAATACTGAAAGTGCCATGGGCTTCTAAAAGAACCAACAGATCTGTATTGGAAGAAGTACAGCCAGAGTGCTCCTTGGAGGCCAAGATGGCCAA
>NW_006425715.1:0-1193 GCF_000296735.1 Chrysochloris asiatica | reverse complement strand
AAGCAATTTACACATATAATGCAATCCCAATCCAGATTCCAATGACATTCTTCAAAGAGATGGAAAAAACAATTACAAACTTTATATGGAACGGAAAGAAACCCAGGATAAGCAAAACACTGCTTAAAAAGAAGAATAAACTTGGAAACCTCTCACTCCCCGACTTCAAAATATATTACACCGGTACAGAGTTCCTGGTACTGGTACAATGAAAGATACATTGATCAATGGAACAGAATCGAGAATCCCGAAATTAACACATCCACATACAACCAACTGATTTTTTACAAAGTACCTAAACATATCGCATGGGGAGGTGATAGTCTTTTTAACAGATGGTGCTGGCGGAACTGGAAAGCGATATGCAAAAGATTGAAACAAAACCTTTACCTCAAGCTTTATACAAAAACCAACTCGGCATGGATTAAAGACCTAAATGTGAATCCCAAAATTATGAAGGCCATCACTGAAAAAATAGGGACCAATGTGAGGGCTCTAATACAAGGGAATACACAGACTACCAAACACTTTGAAAACTACACAAACAAAAGTAGACAAAATACATGATTGGGACACACTAAAAATTAAAAACTTATGTGCATCAAAAAACTTCATCAGAAGAGTAAAAAGGGAACCCACAGAATGGGAAAAAATCTTTTGCAACGACACATCAGACAAGGGAATTATTTCTAAAATATATAAGAAACTACAATACCTCTACAAGAAAAAGACAAATAACCCAATTAAAAAATGGGCACAGGACATGAACACACACTTCACCAAGGATGAGACCCAGGCAGCCAACAAACATATGAAGAAATGTTCACGATCACTAGCCATTGTTGTTGTTGTTAGGTGCCATTGAGTTGGTACAAACTCATAGCAACCCTATGCATAGCAGAATGAAACACTGTCTGATCCTGGGCCAACTTCACTATTGTTGCCATGCTTGAGTCCATTGATGCTGCCACCTGGCCAATCAATCTCATTGGGGTCTTCCTCTTTTTCTCTGACCCTCCACCATACCAAACATGATATCCTTCTCCAGTGACTGGTCCCTCAGAAAGATGCAAATCAAAACAACAATGAGATGCCATCTCACACCATCAATAACGGCAAAGATCAAAAAAGTAGAGGACAATAAATGCTGGTGGGGATGTGGAGAGACTGAGACGCTCCTACATTGCTGGTGG
>NW_006425714.1:0-1246 GCF_000296735.1 Chrysochloris asiatica | reverse complement strand
ATTACAATGATTATAATACCCTCCATGCACCATCCGTTACCAGTATTTCTCTCTATTCACTTTAGAGAGTGAATTTAAAAAAAAACAAAACATTCAGGCACATATAATAATTTACACTACCAAAGGGCACATTCTGCAAATCTGTCTCCTGGCCATCATCTCTTAGTCCCTCACTGCCCATGAATATAGAGTCCTAAAATGCTCCCTCTTAATCCATGTCCCCATCTCTGCCTCCATCTCTGGTGTCACTGCTTCTCTGGATAAGGTCCCTTATTCCGTTTGTGTTCTTTTCTCTTGATGATCCTAGGATTCTTTGTTTCTGGACTGTACGATTAACCACTTCCTTGTTTTTGTTACAAAACTTCTACCTTTACAATTGTGACAATCACAATTAGTCATGATGACAATGACTCATTATTGAATCATAAGAATCTTATCCCCATCTCTTTTAACCAGACCCATGTAGACAAGATGAAAACTTGTTTGGGGTTTTTCCTGATGACTCTATTTCTCCACACAATATTAAACTAAGCGCCCCCTTGAAACCTTGTAAGCCAGTCACTTTGTGCCTTTATTGTGCCTTTAGGTAGCCAATGTCTAAGTTGCCCATCCCTGTGTACAGAGGGGATAGCATTGATACTTGATGTGGAGACTCCTACACTTTCTGTTGGTATTTAGAGTTACTACCTCCATGAGTATAGGTCAAGTTAATCAAATTGTAGTAATTTACCCTTGTTTCCTTTATCAAAAAAAAAAAATATTTTTTTAAATCTTTTATCTTCCTCTAGTCAAGTTCTGATTATCTAGCCATCAAGGCTAGATCAAGTAGGTACTATCTGCAACTTTGGGTGTTCTTATGTGACCCCTCTCACTTCATACCAGCTGAATGCTTCACTCTCAGCTCTAGACATCTGTAGCTATGTCCTTGTCCATAGGCTCAGCTGTCCCTAGGTCTCACCGTATTTTGGACCAACCAGCCCTTCTCTCATCTCCAGGTCTACGGGAGTCTGTGGAAGATGGTTGAACTCAACCCATTTCTCCATTGTTGCCTTTCTCCATCTTCTACTCACCACTAGACCAACATGAACACCAGCAAGCTTATATGCTTGTTCATGTGTTCCCTTTGAGTTTCAGTCTTAGAGGGGGGTTTGTCCTGAAGAAACTTGATTGCTTGCCTTGATAGCTTCCCAGAGAACAACTTGCTTATTCTTGTAGTAGCCAGGCATACTGACATTTTTGTTTTGGG
>NW_006425713.1:0-1246 GCF_000296735.1 Chrysochloris asiatica | reverse complement strand
AACTGAAGCTGAAGAAAATGAAAACAAGTCCCCGAGAGCCAAAATATGACTGAATAGGTGTGGGAAAGAGAATTAGACTACACTCATGAATAGATACAAATAAAGGTTTGACAGGAGAGATTTCTACATATGTATTTACATTCAAATATACCCATGAATATACTGAGCATACAGAGGGCAAAGTTATAAAAACTTCTTAGTCACTGGGCCTTGGGGGATATCAGGTCAGTTGGTACAACATAGTTCACAGAAGAAAGGTTCTGCATCCTACTTTGATGAGTAGAAACTACGGTTTTAAAAGCTTGTGAGTGGCCATGAAAGGTACAATTATTGGTCTTTCTCCATACAGAGCAAAGATGAGTGAAGAAAATTGAAGATTCATAGAAAAAATTAATCAGAAGGACTAATGGACCCTGCAAACCTCAGTCATAGAAACTTCATTCTCTATGTCCCTGAGAAGAGAAGAACTCGATGGTGGTCAGCTGCTGCTACCAAATGTAAGGGATCACATTAGAAGCTCTTGGATAGAGTGAGAGGAAAATATGGAACAAATCTCAAAATGATAAAATAAAACAACAAAATCAAGAATTACTGGTCAGGTAGAGAGAGAACGGTGGAACCGCCTGAGAGTATGGCTCTTAGTAACCCGTAGTGACTAGGAGTCTCAGTCACCAATGAAAGCAAGAGGCAGATAAATAGTAGATGGTTTCAAGGAGAGTGATTTCAGAATTCTTGCTGGGTAGTTTGAATGATTCTTTTTTTCTGATAAATACAAAATTATTTGAGAGTGAGAAGAAGAGGGATGTGAGGAAAATGCAAACATTTACAATAGCTCCTTGAAAAATGAATGAGATTTTCCAGAAAGACTCTGGATTTCTCCTGTTTATTTATTTATTTTTAATGCCCCTTTCATTATTTATCTAAAAATAATTTCCTTTTCTTTGTAAAATAATTTTAGGTACTTTCTATCTAACCCTCTGGAAGCGCTGGTAGGCTAGTGGGTTACAAGTTGGCCTGTTAACCGAAGTTCAGCCGTTTGAATCCACCAGCCACTTTGTGGGAGCAAGATGAGGCTCTGTGCTCCTGTTAACTAAGCAGTCAGTGGTTTGAACCCCTCAATGCTCTGCCTTGAAGACTCTATTGGGCAGTTCTTCTCTGGCCTATAGGATTGCTACAAATTGGAATCAACTAGACAGCAATGGCTATGGATTTTTTTCATTTGGGTTATCACTAACTTCTCTATATA
>NW_006425712.1:0-1188 GCF_000296735.1 Chrysochloris asiatica | reverse complement strand
AGGGAAGGACATCACTAAGAAAGGAAACTATAGACCAATATCCCTCATGAACATAGACGTGAAAATTCTCAACAAAATCCTAGCCAACAGAATCCACGAGCACATCAAAAAAAAAAAAAAATACATCATAAAAGGGATGTAAGGATGGTTCAACATTAGACAAACAATCAACGTAATCCACCATATAGATAAGAAAAGAAAAAGAACCACATTATCATATTGATTGATGCAGAAAAGGCATTAGACAAAATCCAACATCCGTTCCTGATAAAAAACACTCAACAAAGTAGGAATTGAATGGAAATTCTTAAACATAATCAAGAGCATATATACAAAACCAACAGCCTACATCACACTCAATGGAGAGAAATTGAAAGCCTTCCCTCTGAGAAAGAGAACCAGACAAGGATGTCCTTTGTCACCACTTCTATTCAATATTGTGCTAGAAGTTTTAGCCGAGCTATACAGCATGATAAAGAAATTAAAGGCATCCAAATTGGCAAAGAGGAAATAAAATTCTCTTTATTTGCAGACGATATGATCCTATACATAGAAAACCCCAAAGACTCAGTAAAAAAAAACCCGACTAGACCTCATTGGAAGATTCAGCAAAGTGGCAGGGTACAAGATCAACATACAAAAATCAGTTGGATTTCTCTATAGCAACAACAATAGCACTGAAAAGGACAGTAGGCAAGCAATACCATTTACAATAGCTGCCCAAAGGATGAAATATTTAGGAATAAACATAACCATAGAGACAAAGAACATAACAAAACATGACTACAAGAAACCAAAAGAGACCTACAAAAGTGGAAGAACATACCATGTTCCTGGATAGGAAGACTCAATATCCTGAAAATGTCAGTACTGCCCAAAGCAATTTCCCCATATAATGCAATCCCAATCCAGATTCCAACAACATTCTTCAAACAGATGGAAAAGACAATTACTGTTGCAGACCGTGTAAACCTGGTCAGAAGTTCAAGACCCACTGGGCCCGAGTGTTGCAGACAATGCAGGCCACAGGCTCTGAGGAACAGATTCTAGCCACCTAGCAGTTATGGCAAATTGTTTTTCATCTTAGTATCTAGTGATGTTTTTTACTAAATGCAGACATGAAGCCCTGAAATCCACAGATAAATGTAATATTTTCCTTAAGCCAAGACTGTAAAGGTTTCAAAGGTT
>NW_006425711.1:0-1212 GCF_000296735.1 Chrysochloris asiatica | reverse complement strand
GAACCAGGAAGCAATGGATTTCTTGCTTCTGCCACAAACTCCCCAGCTGTAAGTCTTCCAACTTTCTAAATATTTCTTTATATGTGGTTCAGAGTACTGGGACCATTCCCGGAGCCTTTTTTCTCCTGTATTCTGTGTTGTTCTCGGCAGAGCTCGTCACTACACTTCCACCCGATGCGCCATCTTTTTCTGGAAGCTCCTGTATGATATTCTTGATGTCATCCAATAACCCTTCTTGTTTTTAGTATGAGTGTCTAATGCATCAAATCTATTATAGAGATATCTCCTTATTCAGGTTAGATATGTTTAAGGTCATATTTTGGGTCTCATGAACTTGTTTTCATCTTTTTCAGCTTCAGCCTGAACTTTAAAAAAAAAAAAAGTATTTCCAATAAAGAAGTCATTGTCATGCAAAATTCTATCATGCAATCTTCAGAATTGTTTCTATCACCAAGACCATATTTTCCAGTAACCAATTCTGGTTCTTTGTTTCCAGCCTTTGCATTCAAATTGCCAGTAATTATCAGTACATCTTGATTGCATGTTTGATCACTTTCAGACTGAAGAAGTTGGTTGAATTATTTATTTCATCATTACTGGCTTTTGTGTTTGGTGCAGACATTTAAGAAATAGTTGTATTAACTGATCTTTCTTGTAGGCATATTGATATTATCCTAGTCAGCACATAGCAAGTCAAAAGACTGAATTTGAATGCATGTCTGTTTATACTTCATTGGATCAAATATCTCCTCTAAAGAGCTAGTTGACCATTCTAACATGATACATGGATCTGGAGTGTTTCTAGATCTAATATGTCCATAAAAAATATATATACATTTGAAGATACCTATTCATGCTTTTGGGGGATACTAACAGGATTAGGCCCTTTTGAAGTTCTGCAGCGGTGTGACTCCAGTAATATTTGACTCAATTCAGGTTACAAGGCAAGCATTCTGCACGGGACCTGGTAGTCATTGGTATTACAGTATGAGAGTATAGATAGTGATAGTCTTTCTTCCTGCCACATATACACAGTTGTGGATTTGTGCTAATCTGCTGTCTTTATTTTTTTTTTTTTTTAAGGTTTTTATTGTGGATTGAGTGAAAGTTTACAGGGTATATCATCAGTTTCACATTCAACAATTCATACAACTTGTTTCATTACATTGATTATAATCCCCTCCATATACCATCAGTTAAAAGTATTTCTCT
>NW_006425710.1:0-1246 GCF_000296735.1 Chrysochloris asiatica | reverse complement strand
AAAGATTTCTATTGATATTCCATCAATTCCTGGAGACTTGTTTTATGCTAATATCTTCAGGACAGTTTGGAGTTATTTCTTCATTGCCATTGGTTTTGATCATACTTTGTGTTGGTTAGGTGTCATTGAATCCATTACGATTCACAGTGAGCCTATTTACAACAAACAATTTCTCTCAATAATACGCTTGCCTTACTCTGATTAAGGTATTTTTAAAAGAAAAGAAAAGAAAAAATAAAGCCCAATCAAAGTAATAGTGACTTCTCAGGTTATATCAGGCTAGTTAAATTTAAGAAAAAGAGATCAGCTAAGAAGGTTATAGTGACTTTTTTAAAAAAGTTTTTATTGTTAATTGAGAGATTGTTTACATGGCAGAACATTAGTTTTACACTCATCGTATTTCATTTCATTGCAATTATTACAATCCCCTCTATGCATCATCATTCAATAGGATTTCTTTCTAATTCCTCTGGTTTTTTGGGGTTTTTTTTTGGATTTACATAAAAATACTCAAAACACATAATAATTTAAACAACCAAAGGATACATTCTGCAAGTCTGCTTCCTGGCCTCTTTTTCTTTCTCTTTCCATGAGTCTAGTGTCCTCGGCTGCTCTATCTCTCCATGCCATCATCTCTGCTTCCATCTCTGGTGTCACTGCTTCTCTGGATTGGGTCCCACATTCTGCTTGTGCTCTTCTCCCTTGATGATCCTCATGTCCTGTTCCTCAAATGTAAGATTAACTACTTCCCCGTTTTTGTTACAACACTTCTACCTTTAAAGTTGTGACAGTCGCAGTTAGTTATGATAACAATTTCTCACTATTGAATGGTAAGAATCTTATCCCTATCTCCTTTCATCAGACATGTCTAGAAAAGATGAAAACTGTTCAGTGGGGATTCTAGCTTCTTCTGCATACTCTGAAATTAAATTCTTTCTTGAAAATTTGTAAACTAGTCACTTCTTGTCTTTATAGCTCTCCCCGCCCCCATTGTAGGTAGCTTCTAAACTCCTCTTGTAGAATTCTGATCATCAAGCCATCAAAACTAGGTCAAATAGATACTATCTGCAAGTTTGGGTGTTCTTGTGCATTTCCACTCATTTATCAGCTGCATGCTTCACTTTCAGCTCTAGTCCTCCATGACTATGACCTTGTCCATGGGCTCAGGATTCCCCAAGTGTCACCATATATCAGACCCACCAGCCCTTCTTCTTCTCTATCTCATCTCCAGGTCAATGGGAGTCTA
>NW_006425709.1:0-1191 GCF_000296735.1 Chrysochloris asiatica | reverse complement strand
TTTTGCATCCATATGAAGTTATTGAAAATACCATGGCTTGAGTCAGGAGCACCTTAGTCCTCAAGCTGACATCTCTGTTCTTCAATACTTTAAAAAGTTCCTGTGCAGAAGATTTGCCCAATGCAATATGTTGTCTGATCTCTTGACTGCTGCTTCCACAAGTGTTGATAGTTGATTCAAGAAGAATGAAGTCCTTGACAACTTCAATATTTTCTTCGTTGTTAAGAATGTTGTTTATTGTTCCAGTGGTGAGGATTTTTGTTTTTCTGACATTGAGATGCAATCCATACCAAAGGCTATGCTCTTTGATTTTCATCAGTAAATGTTTTAAGTCCTCTTCACTTTCAGAAAGCAAGGTTAAAAGAATAGTAATTAAAATATTAGAAAGACGTGAAAGCCTCATATATTGCATAAATTAATAGCTACAGATAATATATATACATACATACATACGGTGTTACTGTTGTTATTAAGTGCCTTCCCCTCAGTTCCCGTCCATAGCAACACTGTATGGGATTTCTGAACAGCAGCTAGTGAGTTGAACCACCAACCTTGCCATTCAAACCATCAGTATATTAACCTATAGCGCCACAATAGGACTCTCTCTCTCTCTCTCTCTCTCTCTCTCTCTCTGTCTATCTATCTATCTATACACATACACACACACACACACACATATACATATATACACATATATATGTATATGTGTGTGTGTGTGTGTCATGGAGTTGGTTCCGACTCATAGGGACCCTGCATAGGGTTTCTGAGGCTGTCAATCTTTATGGGAGCATAATGCCTTTCACTGGTTGTTTTAAACTGCTGATCTTGAGATTAGCAGCCCTACTCATAACCACATAAGTACCGTCAAACTGGTTTTGACCCATAGTGACCTTGTATAGGGTTTTCAAGGAATGGCTAGTGAGCTTGAACTGAACTTCCAACCTTGAGGTTCAAACTTAGTTTGTAGTCCAGTGCATTAACCCATTGTACCACACCAGGGCACACACTTTCATATGTATATATACATATATATATACATATGTGTATATATGTATGTATATAATGTATATTCTTTATTCAACTTTATGGAATAGTATGGAATAGCTATATAGATGATGAATATGCAACTCAAAAATATAAAGTTGGTTTTCTTTTTTTTTTTTTTTTTGTAGGATAACATAGGAATGAATA
>NW_006425708.1:0-1145 GCF_000296735.1 Chrysochloris asiatica | reverse complement strand
TTTTATTATTTAACAATGGTACATAACCTGAACTGCTGAGGTGTTTATGTCTCTAATACAATTCAAACTAATAAGCACAAAGTTCATTTAATTGATACAGGTAAATGGAAAGTCCAGGGATAACTTCTTCAGGTATGACTGGATCCAGGTATTCAAAAAGACAATCATTAATCTTCTTTAATTTTTTTCATATTTCTTTTTCCTGATTGACTTTAGTCTTAGAAATCACTCAACTAATGCAGTGAAAACTGACCACCAGCAACTCCACCCTTTCATTTGATCAATGTAGTAAACCAAGGAAAAGAGAAGTTCTCTTTTCATGAGCTTCTCTATAGCTTGCATCATATTAGAGGGGACAATTTTCTCTAACATAGCCACTCAAAGGGCACACCTTTTTCTAATTCTTGCAAAGGTACTTTTGGCTCTGACAAGATTGAAGAGGGTGAGAATGGAAGCAGTAAGATTCTTCAGAGAAGTCTTGCAGCCATCCAGGTAAGAGAGGATAGTGGTGTTTGGACTAGATTATGAGTAGTGGAGATGCACAGAGGTGGAGAAAAATAAGAGAAGAGAACTGACTTCAGTGATTCATTTACTCAACAGATGAAATAAGGTCTGCTCTGCCCATTCTGTATGCTAAAGTGAGAGCTACAATGGGAAGTAAGATATGTTCCCACCATACAACTGTGTGCATTCTGTAGGGAAGATAGATGTATATACCGTTAAGTGTGTGATAAGTGCTTTAGCAGAGATGTGAACAAAGGTTATGTAGGCCCAGAGGAGAGAGTGAGTTTGTCTCTCAGGAAGAGTTCAGGAGTGACTTCAGGGAGATTGTGATATTTGATTTGGGTCTTGAGGTATAAATAAGGGTTTGTCAGGTGAAGATAATGAAAAAGGCACTTCAATGGAAACAGCCTGTGCAAAACATAAAGTCATGAGATCTGGTGAGGCTAATGGGAAAAAGGTGTAAGATTAGAAAAATCTTAAATGTCTTTTTCAGAAGTAGGTTTCTGAATGTAGGCATACAGAATCTGAGGACATCATTAATACATGGGTAAGAATATGGGTAGAACATAATTTTCCCTACATCTAAGTTTCAAACTTTGCTGTAACAGTTACTCTACTATGTTTATAGATTAGCATTTTTT
>NW_006425707.1:0-1246 GCF_000296735.1 Chrysochloris asiatica | reverse complement strand
TGGGGGAAGGTAGAATCTCCACTGAATAGTTTTCATCTTGTCTAGACCAACAAGATGGATTGGCCAAGTGGCAGAATCGATGGACTCAAGCGTCGCAACAGTAGTGAGGTTGGCCCAGGATCGGGCAAGTGTTTCGTTCTGCTGTGCATAAGGTCGCTATGAGTCGGTACCAATTTGATGGCACCTAACAAGAACAACAATAGACGTGTCTGGTGAAAGAAGATGGGGATAAGATTCTTTTGATTCAACAGTAAGTAACTGTTATCATGACTAATTGCAATTATAAGAACTGTAAAGGTAGAAGGTTTTGTAACATAAAAGGGAGAGTAGTTAATCTTACATTCCAGAAACAGAGGACCCTAGGATCAAGGGGGAAGAGCAAGAGTAGAATGTGGGACCCTATCCAGAAAAGCACCAACACCAGAAATGGTGGCAGAGATGATGACATGGAGAGATAGAGCAGCTGAGGACTCTAGACTCATGGAAAGAGAAAGGCTGTGTGCTGGCGTCCAGGAGGCAGACTTGCAGAATGTGCCCTTGGGTTGTTTAAATGATAATATATTCCTGAGTGTTTTTGTGTACATCCAAAATAATAATAATAAGCAAATACTGTTGAATGATGATGCATGGAAGGGATTGTAATCATTGCAGTGAAACAAAACACAACAGGATGAGTGTAAAAACTATCACTCAAGTCACAATAATTTTTTTTTTTTAAGCTCAATTAAAAGAAGTAGTTTTGATACATAGTTACAGTGGGTTTCCCAATGTTTCAGTCTTATATTAGGTACATTTCTTCACTGAATCATTGGTAAGACTGCTGTTGTTGTTGTTAGGTGCCACACTCCCTTGCCAATCCCACAATCCCCACATTTGAGCTCATGGTGCTGCCACTGTGCTAATTCATCTCATTGGGGGTGGGGGTGGGGTCGTCCTCTTTTTCACTGACCGTCCACTTTACCAAGCATGATGTCCTTCTCCGTGTACTGGTTCCTTCTGACAATATGTCCAAACGATGAGAGAACAAATCTGGCCATCCTGGCTTATAAGGCACATTCTAGCTGTACTTCTTCCAACACAGATTTGTTTGTTCTTCAGGCAGTCCATGGTATTTTTTATATTCTCCTCCCATACCATAACTCAAATGCTTCAATTCTTCTGTGGTCTTCTTTATTCACTGTCAAACTTTAACATGAATATTTAACATGAGACTATTGAAATTATCATGGCTTGGGTCAGGCACACC
>NW_006425706.1:0-1227 GCF_000296735.1 Chrysochloris asiatica | reverse complement strand
GCCCTCTCTTCTTATCAGCTAGACGCTTCATTCTCCACTCTAGTCCTCTGTGGCTATGTCACTGACTCTGGGCCCAGGAGTCTCCAGGTCTTGCCACATTGCTGGCCAACCAGGTCTCCACCCGAGTTCACAGAAGTCTATTGAATGCAGCTTCATTGCTGTTTTTCTCTCACTTGCCCTTATTGGTGACCAATGTGGTCACCAGTCAGAGCATGTGTCTGCTCATGTATTCCCGCTGAGTCTTAGTCTTGGAAGGGGGTTTGCCCTGAGGGGACCTGGCCACTTGTCTTGATGTCTCCTGGGTGAGCAACTTGCTTGTTCTTGTAGTAATCAGTCAGACTGCTGTTATTGTTTTGTATTTTTCCTGTCAGTCTTTCTTTCAAGAAGTATTTTCTGTTTTTCTAGCCGCTCCAGGCTGGTCTGCTTGTCCTTTCCAGTGGAAATTTCCTACCTCAGAAGATTCTGGATGCTGTTCAGGATTCCGCCTATGGTCTTATGTAATGCAGAGGCTCCGCAGGAAGCCTCCTTCACTGGGCACATTGTAGCCCCATTTTAGGTATTTAGGTATTCCAATCAGTTATAGGAAGAAGATGGACTTACAAGCTTTCTATGGTGATATTTCTGGCTATTCCTTTCTCTCCCCCTCAAGTGTCTATTTTATACTGGTATGCCAGGGAAACCAAGATTCAAAAGACAGCCAAGCATCTTAACATTATTTTTCCCGCTTTGCCCATTCCAATCATGTCTCAATTCCTGTATCCCAGAGCCCTGTTGTTCCAAGCTTGTGCACACGTTATTATTTACCTCTGTTCCACTTAGCCCATGCAAACTTACCTAATTGTTTTCCCATCTGCCTTGTTCTTCCATTTCCCTCCACCTTCTTGTGTACTGCCCCCCTCCCTAGCACCCAAACTATCCTCTGTCTATTCCCTAACCTGTGCTCCACCTTCCCCTCCCTTCCCTCACTCCACCCCCCACATCCCGGTAACCGGCAAAGAATCACCCCCTCCTTTAGTATGGGTTCTTTTTCTTAGTCTTCTACAGTAGTCGTACTATGCAGTATTTCTCCTTTTGTGATTGACAAATTTCACTCAACATAATGTCCTCAAGGTTCATTCATGTTACATGAGAGCTTACAGTTTCCTTGTTGTTCTTTGAGGTAGCATAGTATTCCATTGTGTATATGTACCAAAGTTTGTTTATCCATTCTTCCATTGATGGGCACTT
>NW_006425705.1:0-1246 GCF_000296735.1 Chrysochloris asiatica | reverse complement strand
AGGGAAACCAAGATTCAAAAGACAGCCAAGCATCTTAACATTATTTCCTCCCTTTTGCCTATTCCAACCATGCTCAATCCCTGTATCACAGAGCCCTGTTGTTCCAAGGTTGTGTATACATTATTATTTACCTCTGTCCGATTTAGCCCTTGTAAAGCTGCCAAATTGTTTTCCCGTCTGCTTTGTTCTTCCATGCCCCTCCTCCTTCTTGTGTATTAACCCCCTCCCTAGCACCCAAACTATCCTGTGTCTATTTCCTGACCCATGCTCCTCCTTCCCCTCCCTCCCCTTACCTCACCCCTCTCATCCCGGTAACCAGAAAACAACCCCCGCCCCCTTTAGTATGGGTTCTTTTCCTTAGTCTTTTACAGTAGTGGTCTTATGCAGTATTTCTCTTTTTGTGACTGATTAATTTCACTCAACATAATGTCCTCAAGGTTCATCCATGTTATGCAGTGGCTTGCCACTTCCTTGTTATTCTTCAAGGTAGCATAATAGTCCATTCATTGTGTGTATGTACCACAGTTTGTTTATCCATTCTTCAGTTGATGGGCACTTAGGCTGTCTCCATCTTTTTGGTATATAAATAGTGCTGCTATGCACATTGGTGTGCATATATCTACTCGTGTTAGCTCGTATTTCTTGCGAGTAAATACCAAATAGAGGAATTGCGGGGTAATAAGGTATTTCTATTTCCAACTTTCTGAGGAAGCACAATATTGCTTTCCAGAGAGGTTTGACCATTTTGCAGTCCCACCAGCAATGCAGGAGCATCCCAGTCTCTCCACATCCTCGCCAGCATTTATTGTCTTCTATTTTTTTTTTTTTATAATTGCTGTTATTGCTGGTGTGAGATGATATCTCATTGTTGTTTTAATTTTCATCTCTCTAATGGCTAGTGTTCATGAAAATTTCTTCTTATGTTTGTTGGTTACCCAGATCTCCTCCTTGGTGAAGTGTCTTTTCATGTTCTGTGTCCATTTTTTAAATTGAGTTATTTGTCTTTATCTTGTAGTTGTGTTATAGTTTCCTATATATTTTAGAATGCAGTCCCTTTTCTGATATGTCATTGCAAAAGATTTTTTACCATTCTGTGGTTTCTCTTTTAACTCTGGTGTTCTTTTGATGCACAAAACTTTTTAGTTTTTAGCGTAGTGGTTACGAATTGGGCTGCGAACCTTAAGGTCAGCAGTTTGAAACTACCAGCCGCTCCGCGGGAGAAAGATGAGGCTTTCTACTCCCGTAA
>NW_006425704.1:0-1247 GCF_000296735.1 Chrysochloris asiatica | reverse complement strand
ATACATTCTTTTTCGACTGATCTCCTTGCTTTTCAATACTCTTGGTCCATTTGTCAGCTAGCTTTCATGTTTCCTTATTAAAAACTGTTTTAGGCTGAGCTGCAAGTCCCCAGGGCACCACTGTTTTCACTTTGCCATCAGAGTTGAGTCTTCATTTTTCAAGGGCTGCTTTCAGGGCATGAAACAGGTGAACGTCTGATGGTGCAAGATCAGGACTTTAAAGAGGATGCTTTAACACCTCAAAACAAAGTTTTTGTAGAGTGTCAATAGTGTGGGCAGAGGTGTTCGGACAAGCATTGTCATGCAAGACCACAAGGCCCTTGGATAGTGGTCCTTTGTGTTTAATCCCAAATGTAAGCTTCAGCTCTTCAGTGAGCATCTTACTGTAAGGAGCATTTTTTTTTTTTTTTTTTTTACACTTACTGGTGATTTACTCTGCCAGCCATAAAGATAATTACATTTCAGGTTGATGTAGAAAGGTGGTGAGCAGAGTTTTTGAAGAATCGGCATAGCTTTGTCTGGGGCCTCTCCATCCATGCTGACTTGTTTATCATTCACTTAAAGCCAGCCAGCAAACATTGACTCAAGTGGACTGCCCAGTAGCTGGTGACCTCTGCCAGTTTGAGGGCCTGTGGGTGTCACTGAAGAGGTGGGTGTCACTGAAGAGGCAGGTGGAAAGGCCCAAGTCTGGGTACAGCATGATGCCATTGCAGGAGAGAACTCTTGCCAGGTAAACAGGGTACCTGGGTTTTGGCACTTTCAGTCTTAAGCAACTTACTGCCCTCCTTGAAATCAAAATGCATTCTGAGGCAAGATGCTCTCCAACTTGTAAGAAGCGCTATTGATTGTTGAACTTTTTTCCTGATCGTGTACCAAATACTAGCCCTTGAGAAACTCAGAAAACTGTAAGCATCAATTTTCCAACTGGTGGGTTTTTTCCATGATCAGCAATTGAGGATGCCTCGATTCCGTATTCTGCCATTTACTCTCAGGCTTGTAGTTATGAAATCGCATCTCATCACAAGTAACAGTTTTGGTTTATAAAATAAACCTTTGCCGTCCTTTGAAAATCATCCAAATTTTGTTTGCAGATGTCCAAATGCTTCTGTTTATACCCGTCTTACACAAACTTTTCAAAACTCAAGTCTGTCGTGGATTCTTTCATAGGTAGAGCCACGGCTGATTTGCCAATCGTTTGCCACATAATCCACTGTCTCTTGTCTATTCGACAGAATCATTTCACACGC
>NW_006425703.1:0-1163 GCF_000296735.1 Chrysochloris asiatica | reverse complement strand
CTGCCAAAAGAACCAATAGATCTGTTTTGGAAGAAGTGTAGCCTGAGTGCTCCGTGGAGGCCAGGATGGCCAAATGTTGTCTCTTATACTTCGGACATGTTGTCAGGAGAGACCAGTCACTGGAGAAGAATATCATGTTTGGTAAGGTGGAGGGTCAGAAAAAAAGATAACCCCCCAACGAGATGCCTTGGCCAAGTGGCAGGATCAATGGACTCAAGCGTGGCCACAGTAGTGAGGTTGGTCCAGGATTGGGCAGTGTTTTGTTCTGCTGTGCATCAAGTCGCTGTGGGTCGGTACCAACTTGGTGGCATCTAACAACAAGAACAATACCATAGTCATGGAAAGGAAAACTTAACATTATGAAAATGCCAGTACTACCCAAAGCAATCTATAGATACAATGCAATCTGAATTCAGATTCCAACATCCTCCTTTAAAGAGATGTTAAAATAACCATGAACTTTATATGGAAAGGAAAGAGACCTTGGATAAATAAACCACTTCTTAAGAAGAACAAAGTTGGAGGCCTCTCACTCCCTGGTGTCAAAATTTACTACACAGCCATGGTGGTCAAAACAACCTGGTACTGAAACAGTAAAAGGTATGTAAATCAATGGAATAGAATTGAGAACTCAGAAGTAAACTCATCCACATATAGTCAATTAATCTTAGACAAAGGGCCAGCACACATTAAATAGGGAAGAGACAGTCTCTTCAACAAATGGCGCTGGAAAATGGGAAACGGATTTGTAGAAGAATGAAACAAGACCCATATATCACATCATATACAAAAAAAAAAAAAAAACACCCAAAAACCTCAATGTGGATTAAAGACCTAAATTTAAAGCATAGAACTACAAAGATCAATGAAAAAATAGGGACAAACTTAAGGGCTCTAATACATGCCATACATACACTGTCAAACATTACAAAAACCACAAACAGTAGAAGACAAAATAGATGACAGAGAGCACCTGATAATTAGAAACTTTTGTGCATAAAAAGATTTCACCAAAAGTAAAAAGGAAGCCCACAGATTGGGAAAAAAAGTTTTTTGGAAAGACATATCAAACAATGGACTAATCTCTAAAATGTATGGAAAACTACAACACCTCTACAAGTAAAAGACAAACAACCCTATTTAAAAATGGGCACAGTTCTTCC
>NW_006425702.1:0-1214 GCF_000296735.1 Chrysochloris asiatica | reverse complement strand
TGAAAGCTCTGCTAAAACCTGTCCACCACAGATGATCCTGCTGGTATTTAAAATATTAATAGCATAGAGTTCAGCATCACAATATACAAGTCACTACAAGTGTGATGTTGTAGATTAATGCACCAGACTGCAAAGCCGTTTGAACTGCAAGGTTGGCAGTTCAAGCTCACCAGTCACTCCTCAGAAACCCTATTTAAGGTTTCTATGGGTCAGAACCGACTCAACAGCACTTAACAACAACAACAACAATGCTACAAACTGACAAATGAGTGGTTGAAAGCTGTCTTGTTGTTCTTCTTAAGTGTTGTCTTGTCAGTTCCAACTCATTGTGACCCTGTTTAGGGTTTCTGAGGCTTTAAATCTTCACAGGAACTGAAAACCTCATCTTTCTCTCACGGAGTTGCTGGTGGGCTTGAATCACCAACCTTGTAATTTATAATCCTGCACTCCCAGAGAGCCATATTTCATAGTTGTTGTTAAGTGCCGTTGAGTCGGTTCCAACTCAGTGACCCCTGGCAGCAGCTGAGGAGCTTCAACTGCTGACCTTTTGGTTCAAGTTGACCTTGCACTCCAGTGTATTATCCTGCAATGCCACGTCAGGACTCAGAGCCATATTATTATTGTTGCTAAGTGCCTTGAGTCAGGTCCAACTCACAGAGACCCTATAGTAGTGGGTATAAATTGATATCTCATTGTACTTTTGATTTGGCTGAGGAGTCTGGCTGAGGAGATGTACGATAAACACTGGACTACTTACCACAAGGTTAGCAGTTCAAGCTCACCAGTTTCAACAGGCAAACCCTATACAGGGTTGCTATGTGTTGGAACTGACTCAACTGCACTTATCAACAACAGCAACAAGTACAAGGATGAGTATTATATAATTCCACTTATATGAATGATTTAGAGTAGGTAAGTGTATAGACACAAAGTTTATTAGCGATTATCACGTAGGATTTATTGCTTAGGTGATACTGAGCTGCAGTTAAGGGTGATGAAAAAATTTAATAGCATATAATGGTGACAGTTGAACAACATAGTAAACATAAGTAATGTTACCAAATTGTATATGTGAAGAATGTTGAAATGGTTCTGACTCATAGGGCTTCTAAGGAGTGGCTGGTGAGTTAGAACTGCTGACTTGGCAGTTCAATGATCTTGCGATCCAGTGCTTATCCTACAGCACTACACCAAGACTCTCTCGCTCTCTGTAT
>NW_006425701.1:0-1246 GCF_000296735.1 Chrysochloris asiatica | reverse complement strand
AATGTGCCCTGTTTATGGTAGCAGATCTTCAGGTCTTTATACCACAGTGTCACTTGGTGGTTTCAACGTGCCAGCCTTTTGGTGTCCACTTGTTGTTGTTGCTATGTGTCGTGGAGTCTGTTCTGACTCATAGCGACCCTATACAGGGTTTCCTGGGCTGTAAATCTTTACGGGAGCAGAAAGCCGCATCTTTCTCCTGTGGAACAACTGGTAGTTTCGAATTGCTGACTTTGCAGTTCGCAGACCGATTGGTAGCCACTACGCTACCAGAGTCCACTAGAGCTCCTAAAATCACAACCAAATCAAATGCAAACATTTTTGTAATGGTTGATAAAGTATTTGAATGGTAAGTGAAACAGGCAACAGATACTCATACAAACTAAATTCCATCTGATGCTCATGTCAGTAATGTAAAGTACGAACAGGGAGTCTGTCAGACACTGATGCTGCTCATTACTACAAAAGATAATTTGTTGGTTGATTTTACCTGATTCCTCATCCTCATTGTTTGTCTACCACTTGATAAAATGCAATAATTTCAGGTTTCTCAGTGTCAGGCACATCTAGGTCTTCATGAGAGACACTTAAAAGTACAAGGGAGTGAAGCCCTTTTAGAGGCTGCCACATGCTAATTGCAGGTGTGGGGAAACTGCATAGGTGACAATGACGGGAACCAGGGAACAAGGGCAAGGAAGCTGGACATTTTCAATCTTATTCCACGTGATTTCTGAAAGCCAAACCATGCAAACCTGTCACATAAAGCTATTCTCAAACTTAGAGGAATGATTTACTCTGCGGGCGGCGCTGTGTCCTGGGGACTTTTGTGCACAAAGCAAATGGCTCGGCCTGAGGCAGCATCCTTTTCTTCAAATGTGTTGGTTTTATGAGAAAATGGAAAAATATATGCACTCAGAAGCAGAGTCATGGAAAACAAATATATTGAGGAAAGCGAGAAAAGAAAACAAAATTATAAGCACTTACAGTATTTGTCTGTCTTTATTTTATTTTATTTTATTGTGTTAGAATGTCTATAATACAAAGTTTGCCATTTCAACTATTTTTACATATACAATTCAGTGACGTTAATCCCTTTCACAATGTTGTGCAAACATCACCACTATTTGTTTTCGAAACTTCTTTTTGTCTGTGATCCTAAATGATTAAATGAGCTCAGAGTTCATTAAGCATGAATTTCAAAGCAGAAGAAGTGATTAATGAACACAACTGCTAATCAAAAGGTTGGAAG
>NW_006425700.1:0-1246 GCF_000296735.1 Chrysochloris asiatica | reverse complement strand
TGGCAGTTCATGGTACTTTTAATATTCTCCTGAATCACCAAAACTCAAATGCATCAATTCTTCTATGTTCTTCTTTATTCATTGCCCAACTTTCACATGCATATGAGGTTATTGAATATACCATGGCTTGGGTCAGGCACACCTTAGTTTTCAGAGTGACATCTTTGCTCTTTAACACTTTAAAAAGGTCTTGTGCAGCAGATTTGCCTAATGCAATATATCATTTGGTTTCTTGACTGCTGCTTTCACAAATGTTGATGGTGGATTCCAGCAAAGTGAAGTCTCTGACAATTTCAATCTTCTCTTCATTTATTATTATGTTATTTTTATTGATTCAGTGGTAAAGATTTTTCTTTTCTTTATATTAAGGTGCAACGTATACTGAAGTCTATGATCTTTGATCTTCATCAGTAAGTACTTTAAGTCCTCTTCGCGTTCAGCAAACAAGGCTACATCATCTGCATATTGCAGGTTGTTAATGACTCTTCCTCCAATCCTGATGCCATGTTCATCTTCATATAATCCAACTTCTTGAATTATTTGCTCAGTTTACAGATGAAATAATTATGGTAAAAGAATACAACCTTGGCACACCATTCTTAATTTTAAACCATTCAGTGTTCCTTTGTTTTGTTCGAACAACTGTCTCTTGGTCTATGTACAGGTTCCTGATGAGCACACTTAAGTGTTTCAGAATATTCATAATTTGCAATGCTATCAATAGCTTGTCATAATCCACACAGTCTAAAGCTTTTGTGTAGTCAGTAAAGCACAAGTAAACATTGTATTCTCTGTTTTCAGCCAAGATCCATCTATGTCAGCAGTGATATCCCTCATTCCATGTCTTCTGAATCCAGCTTGAATGTCTGGCAGTTCTCTGTCAATGTACTGCGGAATTACTTGAGCAAAATTTTTCATACAGCGTCCTGGTGGTTTAATGGTTTATACTTGTCTACTAACTGAAAATTTGGCAGTGCAAACCTACCAGCAACTACAAAGGAGAAAAATGTGACAATCTGCTTCCACAAATATTACAGCCTTGGAGGTTTTATGGGGCAATTCTATTGGTTGCTAGGGGTAAAAATGGACTTGATGGCCCTGGGTTAGAGGTTTTTGTTTTTGTTTTTTTTTAATCATTTATTACATTTTTATCTTCGTCCTCTAATTTTATTTGTTCCTGTTTTTGTTTCATTAAAAATATTAATCTTATTTCTGTAAGAATCCTGAATGGGAATATGTCTTTCTT
>NW_006425699.1:0-1247 GCF_000296735.1 Chrysochloris asiatica | reverse complement strand
GTCTTTCGAGTTATTTCTTTCTCCCCGTCTTTTCCTGTACTGGCATCTCTGTATTCATTGTCCTCTGGCCCTTCTTTATCTGCCTAACAGCTGCAACAATGGACTCAAACAAAGGAATGATTGTGAGAATGGTAGAAGACCTGTTGTTGTTATTAAGTACAATGGAGTCAGTTCCGACTCATCGTGACACTGCACAGGTTTCTTAGGCTGTAAATCTTCATGGGGGCAGAAACCCTCATCTTTCTCCTGTGGAATGGCTGGTAGTTTCAAACTGCCGACCTTAGGGTTAGCATCCCAATTCGTAACCACTACACTACCAGAGCTCCTTATTCTGTTGTACACAGAATCACTATGAGTCAGAATTGACTCAAAAACTACTAACAACAGCAAAGAACCCAAAAAACAAACAAACAAAAAAACATTGTTAATACTTAATAATAATTTAGGGTTTGGTATAGGATGCAGTAGAAATGGAACTTAATCCTTAAATTAGCATATTTCTAAGATTTGTTTTCTTGAAATCATATCAATGTTAGTAGTTAGTACATGTTTTAATTCTACTCACACACTGCTTTTGAGTTGATTTTAATTCTAGAATCTAGTAAATCCTAAGAGAACAATGTTAATGTTGTTGTAAAGTGCCATGTAGTCAGTTCCGACTCAGAGTGACCCTGTATAGGGTTTCTGAGGCTTTAAGTCTTCATGAGAGAAGAAAACTTCATCTTTCTAACAGCTGGGGAGTTCAAAGCCAAGACCTTGTGGTTTGCAGTCCAGGGCTTATAATATAGCGCCACTGTGCTCCCAAGAAGACAGTATGTGGTGCAAAGAATGAGTTGAGATTTGGAGATAGGATGATATGACGGCTACCAATGTAAATCATTTGTGTAAGTCCTTCTCCAGCTTTGTACAATTTTTGCCACACTAGACAAATAAGTTAATATCTCTGTCCCTGAATCTTCACATATATATAATGGAGATTCTGTCTTCCTTATATTGTCCAGTAGGTTCACTGCTGTCCAGTCTGTTCTGACTCAGTGACCCTACAGAACACAGTAGAATTGCTCTATAGGCTTTCTGAAGCTAATATGAGACTGCCTCATCATTGTCCCTCAGAGTTGCTAGAGGTTTCAAAGTTCTGACTTTTCAGTTAGCAATCTGGGAACCTTTATATCTTCCTTATAATACCAACAAAACATTTTAATTAGTGCCTGACACACTGTCTGTTTTTGCTAAGCGCCGCCCTGAGT
>NW_006425698.1:0-1247 GCF_000296735.1 Chrysochloris asiatica | reverse complement strand
TCTCCCTCCCTCTCTCTTTCTCTTAAACTCACAGGCATTCCTCAGAATTAACCAAAATAGCACTAAGCCTGTGACAATCAAACCACATTCTGATCCATACTGACCCTATAGGACAGGGTAAAACTGACCCATAGGGTCTCCAAGCCTGAAATCTTTACCGAAGGAGACTACCACACCTTTTTCCGATCGAACAGCTGGTGAGTTCTAACTCTTAGTGTGGTTAGCAGCTGAATGCTTAACCACTATGGCACGAGGACTCCACTCAGACAGTATTAAGTTCTAAATTCATCCTTGTCCCCTGCACCGTCTCTCTTCTTCTCTACCCAGTTAAATAGCCCATTATATCATTCAGAAACCTCTGTTTTGGTTGCAGCTGTATGGATGATATATTTTATGTTCCATTTCCTAAACTGAAAATGTAAGTGCTAGCTGAAGGCTCTCTATCTCTATCCCTACAATGGGTAAATGTACACACTGACTCCACAGAATATACATCTTGTTACCCTGCCCACCACCCCACTGCACCCACAGTCCTGGGAACCCCTGAAAAACAAAAGGCTCCAGGTCCTGAATCATCACAAAAGAACAAGGCCTATTTCTCTGAACACTGGTTTTCTGACCGTGCCAAACCCAGATTTCCATCGGTTTCATTGATAGGCATTCTCCAGCCTACCCTCCAAATGACTTACTGGGCGCCACCCAGTTAAGTCAATTCATCATGTTGTCATAGCAGGACACACTCTAGTCAAAGGGTTTTTACAACCATAGCCTTTTCAGGGAAAAACGCACTGCTGTTGAGCTGATTCTGACTCAAAATGACGTAGAGGACAGAGTAGAACTGCTCCATAGGGTTTCTGAGATGCTAAGATCATATGGAAGTACACTGCCTTGTCTTTCTGCCACAGATTGGCCTGTGGGTTTGAATCACTGGCCTTTTGGCTACCAGCTCAAAGCTTAGCCCACTATGCCACCAGGGCTCCTTTACTAAGGAAAAGGATTATAGACAATCTAGATTAAAGAAGAAAAGAAGAATTCTGTTTTCAAAAACAAAGATTAAGGGAGAACAAACAAAATAGCAGATCAGGTAGAAGAGCAGTGAGGAGCTCTGTCAGCAACAACACAGAATACCGGACCAAGCAGGTTCAGGGGATGGTGCCAGAACTCTGAACATATAAAGGAATATTCAGAAGGTTAGAAGGCTTACAGCTAGGGGAATTTGTAGCAGAAGCAAGAAATCCATTGCTTTC
>NW_006425697.1:0-1247 GCF_000296735.1 Chrysochloris asiatica | reverse complement strand
GCCTCTTTAAAGTATTCAAGAGCAAAGTGTCAGTTTGAGGACTAAGGTGTGCCTGACACAAACCATGGTATTTTAAATAACCTTATTTGCATGTGAACATTGGACAATGAATAAAGACGGCTGTAAAAGAGTTGATGCATCTAAGTTAGGGGGTTGGAGAAGAATATTAAAAGTACCATGGATCGCCAAAAGAACAAACAAATCTGTGTTGAAAGAAGTATAACCAGAATGCTCCATAGAAGACAGGATGGCCAGGCTTTGTTGGGCATATTATCAGGAGGGACCAGTGCCTAGTTAAGGACATCATGCTTGATAAAGTGAAGAGTCAGTGAAAAAGAGGAAGAGCCGCAAAGATATGTATTGGCACAACAGCAGCAATGGGCTCAAGCCTAGCAATGATTCTGAGGTTGGTGCAGGTCCAGGAAGTGTTTCAGTCTGCTGTGCATAAGGTCACTATGAAAGGTTACCAACTTGATGGCACCTAACAACAGCATTCACAACAGCAAAAAAAAAAATGGAGAAATCCTACATGCCTATCATTGGAAGAATGGGCAAACAACTTTGGTATATACATATAATGGGATACTATACAATGTTAAAGAATAATAGTGGATCTGCATAATATGAATGAACCTGAAGGGCATTATGCTGAATGAAATTAGTCAATCACAAAAGGACAAATATTATATGAAACTACCATTGTAAAACCTCAAGAAAAAGTTTTCATACTGAAAGAAATGCTCTGGTATTTACCAGGGTAGCAGGGAGGGAAGAAGGAGCTCTGGTAGTGTGGTTACGAATCGGGCTGTGAACATCACTTTCAGCAGTTCGAAAACTACCAGCTGTTCTGCGGGAGAAAGATGAGACTTTCTACTCACGTAAAGATTTACAGCCTTGGAAACCCTGTAGAGGGTCTCTATGAGTCAGAACCGATTCCATGGCACATCACAACAACAACAGGAAAGGAAAAGTAATTCAAGACACATGTTAACTCAGGTGACAGTGAGAGCAATATACAATAAGTGGTGATTATGTGCTGTGGAGTTGCTTCCAACTTATAACAACCCTGTATAGAGTTTCCGAGGCTGTAATTCTTTACTGGAACAGAAATCCTCATCTTTCTCCTGCATAACTGCTGGTAGTTTCAAACTGCTGACTGTGAGGTTAGCAGCCCTACTAGTAACCACTACACTACTGATGTTGTTGTTGTTGTTGTTAGGTGCCATCGAGTTGGTACCAACTCATAG
>NW_006425696.1:0-1193 GCF_000296735.1 Chrysochloris asiatica | reverse complement strand
TCCAGAATTGACCACGTGTTAGGTCACAAAGCAAGCCTCCATAAATTCATAACCATCAAAATTCTACAGAGCATCTTCTCAGACCACAAGGCTATGTAACACTAGAAATCAACAATAAGAAGGCCAAATCAATAAAGTCGAATGCATGGAAACTGAACAACACGCTGCTGAAAAACGAGTAGGTAAAAGAAGAAATTAAACATGAATTCACAAAGTTCCTGGAAACAAATAAGAATGAAAACACAGCATATCAAAATCTTTGGGACACTGTGAAACAAGTCCTGAGAGGACAATATATTGTGATAAACACACACATCCAAAAAGAGGAAAAAGCCAAAATCAACACATTAACTCAGCATCTTCAACAATTAGAAGCACACCAGCAGAGGGAACCTACAGTCACCAAAAGAAGGGAAATAATAAAGATAAGAGCAGAAATAAATGAGATGCAAAACCAAAAAACTATAGAAAGAATCAACAAGACAAGAAGCTGGTTCTTTGAAAGGATTAAAACTGACAAACCATTGGCAAAACTAACTAAAGAAAAGATGGAGAGGATACAAATAAATCGAATTAGAAACCACGCAGGGGAAGTCCAAACAGAACCAAATGAAATCAAAAAGATAATCACAGAATACTACGAAGAGCTGTACTCCAACAAATTCGAAAATTTGGATGAGATGGACACATTTCTAGAAAAACACGATCTAACTAAACTTACTGGGACTCAAGTAGAAAATTTGAACAAACCCATCCATATCAAAAGAAGAACTTGACCAGGTCATCAAAAAACTCCCGACCAACAAAAGCCCAGGCCCAGATGGCTTCACGGCAGAGTTCTACCAAACATTCCGCGAAGAATTGTCACCAATTCTACTCAAATTATTCCAGAACATAGAAGAGGATGGAAAACTCCCTAATACTTTCTATGAAGCAAGCATAACCCTCATACCAAAACCAGGGAAGGACATCACTAAGAAGGAAAACTATACAACAATATCTCTCATGAACATAGATGCAAAAATTCTCAACAAAATCCTAGCCAACAGAATCCAACAGCACATCAAAAAAATAATATATCATGAACAAGTCAGTTTCATAAAAGGGATGCAAGTATGGTTCAACATCAGGAAAACAATCAGCGTAATCTATCATATAAATAAGAAAAAGGAAAAGAACCACATGATCATATC
>NW_006425695.1:0-1247 GCF_000296735.1 Chrysochloris asiatica | reverse complement strand
TTTATATGGGAGAACATCAGCTTTACATGTGTCCTGTCGTATTTCGTTTTCATTGCAATGATTACAATGCATCATCATTCCACAGCATTTGCTTCCATTCCCTCTGTGTTTTTTTTTTGTTGTTTGTTTTGTTTTGTTTTTTGGGGTGTACACTGAAGCACTCAGGAATATATAACCATTCAAACAACCAATAGGTATACCCTGCAAGCCTGCCCAGCGGCCATCAGCACACAGTCCCTCTCCCTCCTTGATTCCAGAGTCCCCAACCACTCCGTCTCTCCACATCATCATCTCTGCCATCGCTGCGTCTCTGGATAGGGTCCCACAATTTGTTTTTCTCCTTTGCTGGTCCCACTCCTGGACTGCAAGATCAACCACTCTCCTCCTTTTGTTACAAAACGTCTACCTTTACCATTTGCAACATTCACAATCAGTCCTGATAGCAGTTATTCACTATTGAACCACAAGAATTTTATCCCCATCTCCTTTCACCAGCCCTGTTCAGACAGGTTGGAAACCACTCAGTGGAGATTCTACCTTCCCCTGCACCCTCTGAAACTAGGCTCCCTCTTGTAAGCTTGTTAGCCAGTCACTTCATGCCTTTGTAGTCCCCCCATTTTGGGTAGCCAATTTCTAAGTTGCACATCCCTGTCAACCCCGTGTGCAGAGGGGTGGGAATGATCCTTGCTTGTAAAGATTCATCACTCTTTAAAGCTACTACATCCATAAGTATAGGCCAAATTTATCAAATTTATCAAAAAAAAGAAGATTTCACTTTTTTTTCCTCTTCTTTCTTCCTCTAGTAAAGTTCTGAGCATCCAGCCATTGAGGCTAGGTCAAATGGGTACTATCTGCAAGTGTAACGGTGCTCTTGTGCATCTCCCCTCACTTCATATCACCTGGACGCTTCACTCTGCACTCTAGTCCTCTATGGCTATGTCCCTGTCCATGAGCTCCAGAGTCTCCAGGTCTCACTATACTGCTGGCCAACCAGGTCTCAATCCAGGTTGACAGGAGTCTATTGAATGTGATCGGACTTAGCCCATAGCTTCATTGCTGTGTTTCCCCCACTTCCCATTATTGGTAGACCAGCGTGGTCACCAGCAAGATTTCATGCCTGCTTGTGTAATCCCTTTGAGTTTCAGTCTTGGAAGGGGGTTTGCCCTGAGGGGACTTGATCGCTTGCCTTGATGGCTCCCGGTGAACAACTTGCTTGTTCTTGTAGTAGTCAGTCAGACTGCTGTTAT
>NW_006425694.1:0-1247 GCF_000296735.1 Chrysochloris asiatica | reverse complement strand
TTAACAGGTGACAATTCAGAGTCCAAATGCTCACAGCACAGTTCTTCCAGTCTCTGCTGTGCCCACAGACAGTCCTCTCTCTGGCCCTTGGCCCCTTGCCCTGGCCTCTACCATACTCATACAATTTACAAAGCCCTTTTAGTACTGCTGATGAATGCCCAAAGGGCACTCCATTCCACTATATAACCACAACCCAAAGGCGCTCAGCTCTAGCTCTGCAATTAAATGTCTGGAGGCACTCCACTCTGCAAATGAGCCTTCTGCCCAAAGCCACTCAGCTTCATTGCTCTAGCTCTTGGTTCTGTGGCAGCTGCACCTCTGTCACTCCTCTGGTGTCACATCTCTGTCTCCTGGATCAAGGAGGTTCAATGTGCAGGATTCTCAGGGTCCAAAGGATACAGTCCATTCCTGACTCTTCTTCCTTGATGATAGTGAGATTCCACAGTTCTGAGAGAGCTCATTTTATACCCTTGTTAGAGTTTCAGATTTTCATAATTAATCCTGCTAACAATCATTCACAACTGAATCATATAATTAAACAGCATCTGCCCTAACCTTCCCCAGGCCCATCAGGATAAAGCTATTTTGTGGGAGGTGATGTCTATGGCTATATAACTCACTGCACTGCAGGATGAAAGGCACATTCCAGATGGAAGGAAGGTCATTAGAAAAGGTATAATGGCTTGAAAGTGCTTGGTATGTTTGGAGAATGGCCAACAGTCTTATATGGCTAAAATAACATAGGAGATCAGGGAAAGTAAAGAAACTCTTAAAAACTAACAATGATGGCAAATCGTTTCTGAAATGTTAAGTGCCACTGAATTGGTTCTGACTCACAGTGACCCTGTATAGGATTTTCAAAGAATGGCTGGTGGGTTTGAACCACCAACCTTGAGGTTGGCAGTCCAGTGCTTATCCCACAGTGCTACACCAGGACTCCTGTAAGCAAAGAAATAACTGGGTCAAATTTCAATTTTAGAACAAACAACTCTGTGACAATGTAGAGGGTGACTTTGTTGTTGTTAAGTGCCGTCGAGTCGGGTCAGAGGGTGACTTAGGGAAGGAAAAAATAGACACAGAGAATCTAATTTTTGTCCCAAGATTCTGAAATTTGAGACCAATCAGTTCATACCTTCAGTTAATTTAATAGATCCTAGTGTATTCCCTCTCAGCCTCCTACACTAATTTCCTCACCTTGCATACATGTGATGCTGCATTGGACCATAAGTTTGGCAGTTCAAACTCTC
>NW_006425693.1:0-1247 GCF_000296735.1 Chrysochloris asiatica | reverse complement strand
TAGAGCAGTGGTCAGGACTCAGGGCTGAATATCCTGGGCTCAGACTCTTTGCTTGGAGAGGATACCATGCTTCCCTGACACAGAGGAATGACCCTCTAGGATGACCTTCAAGGCCAATCTCTGCCGCGGCAGGACCTTTACAACCTGCTGGTGCTCAGGATACATGCTGCCTCTTTCCAAGTGTGTGACCTTGGACAGGCATCCCTGGGTGGTGTAAATGACTAATGTGTTTGGCTGCTAATCAGAAGGAAGGAATTTAATTTAAGTCCACTCAGAGCAGCTTTGGAAGAAAGGTCTGGCAATCCTTTCAGAAAATCAACCATTGAAACCTCTTATGGAGAGTTCTGCTCTGACATATGGAGTTGCCATGACTTGGAGGCAACTTAACAGCAACTTTGTTTTTTTTAAGGTCTCTGTGTGTGTGTGCTGAGACAGACCTTGGACAGCTTCCCAACATGCCACAGCCTTGGTGTGCCCCTCTGTGAAGTGGAGATCTCTCCCTCCCTCAGTTACTATGAGGATTGATGTGTTACTAAATTTTAGATGCTTAGGACATAGTTGTTGTTGTTGTTTAAGTGCCATGGAATCAGTTCTGACGCAAAGCAACCATGTTTCCAAAGAGCGGCTGATGAATTTGAACCTCCGACCTTGTGATTAGCAGTCCAGTGCTTATCCTACAGTGCCACAGCAAAACTCTTGATACATAGTTGTTATTAAGTGCCATAGAGTTGGTTCTGACTCATAGTGACCCTGTATAGGGTTTCTGAGGAGTGGCTGGTGGATTTGAACTTCCAATGTTGCAATTCAAACAGATCTTATGGTTGAGTGTTTATCGTACAACGCCACCCCAGGATTCCCAGGACACAGTAGGACCTCCACAGTGCCATTTGCCTCTCATTCCATACATCAGCATTTGAGTTGTCTGCTCTGCTCTTCTGCCACCTCATAGATGTTTCCTGGTCTATCAGAGCATACTGACAATAGAGAACTTCATTTACCTTAAATGTCCCAGCTTGGAAAACCAGGACTCACTTTTCTTCCTTCTGTTCACGTCCTCTCCCTAGACCAGAAAAACCAGTGGACGTGTTGAGTCAGCTCATTCATGGTGACCCCATGGATATCAGAGTAGAACTGTGCCCCTTTGGGCAGTCAGTGACTCATTTGTCAGTGGTAGATTGCCAAGTCTCATCTCAGGAACATCTCTGGTGATGGTGGTGGTGTGCCGTGGAGTCGGTTCCGACTCATAA
>NW_006425692.1:0-1247 GCF_000296735.1 Chrysochloris asiatica | reverse complement strand
AGCCCGACTCGTAACCACTACGCTACCACAGCTCCATATATATATAAATGTGTATAACTTATTTTACTTTTGCTATATAAATTACATATTTTGCTATTTAAGTTATTGTTGTTGTTGTTGTTAAGTGCCGTCGAGTCGGATCCGACCCATAGCGACCCTGAATAGGGTTTCCGAGGCTGTAAATCTTTACGGGAGCAGAAAGCCTCATCTTTCTCCCGCGGAGCGGCTGGTAGTTTTGAACCACTGACCTTAAGGTTCGCAGCCCGATATGTAACCACTATGCTACCAGAGCTCCTTAGGACTCCATATAGTCTGCCTTAATAGGCTGAGTAAAATCAACAAATGTTTGTTGCTGCTTGGAGACTATGGACTAGAAGGTTTTATATTACTAAGTGTTCGCTGTCAGTATATATGTAAGACTGTGGTAACTGTGATGCCATTTCTTGGTTTCTCTGTGCCCTCCTTTTGAGTTGTCATTCAGGTAAAAGGGTTTCTGGGGTGGGTTTTGTTTATATTCATGATACTAATCCAGAGAGATTTTCATTTTAATTTTCTATGACAATGAAAAAAAACAAAACTCTTTGTGATAAATCTGGGCAGATTGCCTAAGTAACGTCACACTCTCAGTAGCTACTTTCTATTCAATAATGCGGAGTCCTTTCATGGTGCAAACAGTTAGCATGTTCACCTGCTAACATAGGCACCTCGGAAGAAAGACCTGGCAATTTATTTCCAAGAAATTCAGCCATCGAGAACCCTACGGAGCACAGTTCTACTCTGATACACATGGGATCACCAGGAGTCAGCATAAGACAGCAGCTGACCTATTAGTAAATAGTGCAGATGATTGTTACCCTTGTTTTGAGTCATGGATATGTTTGTGAACTGAGGATCTAATACAAACTGTGGTCTCTCTTCCTTAATAAATGTATTAATGCACACACTATGTTGTGTCAGGTTCCTTTGACTGTAAGTAATGAAACTAGCTTAAGCAGAAAGAGACTTTATTAAGGTGCGCTTGACCCAAGCCATGGTGTATTCAGTAACCTCATATGCATGCGAAAGCTGGACAGTGAATAAGGAAGATGGTAGAAGAATTGATGCCTTTGAGTTATGGTGTTGGAGGAGAATATTGAAAGTGCCATGGGCTGCCAAAAGAACCAACAGAGAGCTGTGTTGGAAGAAGTGCAGCCAGAGTGCTCCTTTAGGGGCCACAATGGCCAAACTCCGTCTCTCATACTTCAGAT
>NW_006425691.1:0-1247 GCF_000296735.1 Chrysochloris asiatica | reverse complement strand
TGAGGATTTTTGTTTTCTTTACATTGAGATGTAATCCATACCGAAGGCTGTGCTCTTTGATCTTCATCAGTAAATGTTTTAAGTCCTCTTCACTTTCATCAAGTAAGGTGGTATCATCTGCATATCGCAGGTTATTAATGAGTCTTCCTCCAACCCAGATGCCACGTTTTTCTTCATATAACCTAGCTTCACAGATTATTTGTTCAGCATACAGGTTGAATAAATATGGTGAAAGAATACAACCCTGTCGCACAACTTCTTTAATTTTTAAACCATTCAGTGTTCCCATGTTCTGTTCGAACAATGGCCTCTTGGTCCAGGTACAGATTCCTCATGAGCACAATCAAGTGTTCAGGAATATTCATATTTTGCAATGTTGTCCATAGATTGTCATGATCCACACAATCGAAAGCCTTTGCATAGTCAATAAAGCAAAGGTAAACATCTTTCTGATATTCTCTGCTTTTAGGGAAGATTCATCAGATATCAGCAATGATATCCCTTGTTCCACGGCCTCTTCTGAATCCAGTTTGAACCTCTGGAAGTTCTCTGTCAATGTATGCTTGCAGCCGTTTCTGTATTATTACCTTTAGTAAAATTTTACTCATATGGGATATCAAAGGGATTGTCCGATGATTTTACTGCTCTTTGTAATGGGCACAAATATGGATTTCTTCCAGTCAATTGGCCAGATAGTTGTCTTCCCAATTTCTTGGCAGAGATGAGTGAGTGTCTCCTGTACCACCTCACTTTCTTTAAAGATTTCAATTTTTATTCCATCAATTCCTGGTGCCTTGTTCTTTTCCAATTCCTTCAGTGTACCTGGCACTTCCTCCTTCAGTGTCATTGGCTCTTGATCATATGCTAACTCTTGAAACGGTTGAACATTAACCATTTCCTTTTGGTACAGTGTCTCTGTATATTCCTTCCATCTTCTCTTGCTGCTTTCTGCATCATTCAATAATTTGCCCAGAGAATCTTTCAATAATGAAAGTCAGGCTTGAATTTTTTCTTCAGTTCCCCCAGCATGAGTAATGCTGAGCATGTTATTCCATTTTGGTTTTCTTAATCCAGATCTTTGCACATTTGGTTGTAATATTTGGCTTTATCTTCTCGAGTTACTCTTGGAAATTTTCTGTTCATCTCTTGGACCTTCTCATTTCTTCCATTTACTTTAGCATCTCTACGCTGGAGAGCAAGTTTCAGTGTCTCTTCTGACATCCATTTTGACCTTTTCCTTCTTTCTT
>NW_006425690.1:0-1141 GCF_000296735.1 Chrysochloris asiatica | reverse complement strand
TAATGCAATATGTCGTTTGATTTCTTGACTGCTGCTTACATAAGTGTTGATAGTTGATACAAGAAGAATGAGTTCTTGACAACTTCAATCTTTTCTCCATCAATAAGAATGTTGTTTATTAGTCAGTGGTGAGGATTTTTGTTTTCTTTACATTGAAATGCAATCCATACCAAAGGCTGTGCTCTTTGATCTTCATCAGTAAACGTTTTAAGTCCTCTTCACTTTCAGCAAGCAAGGTTGTATTGTCTGCATATCACAGTTGTTAATGAGTCTTCCTCCAATCCTGATGCCACATTTTTCTTCATAGAACCCAGCTTCTCGGATGATTTGCTAAGCATACAGATTGAGTAAGTATGGTGAAAGAATACAACCATGTCGCACACCTTTCTTAATTTTAAAACATTAAGTGTTCCCATGTTCTGTTCGAACAACTGCCTCTTGGTCCAGGTATAGATTCCTCATGAGCACAATTCAGTGTTCCGGAATACTCATATTTTGCAATGTTGTCATAGCTTGTCATGATCCATACAATCAAAAGTCTTTGCATAGTCAATAAAGCACAGGTAAACATCTTTCTGGTATTCTCTGTTTTCAGCCAAGATCCATTAGACATCAGCATTCCATGGACTCTTCTGAATCCAGCTTGAACCTCTGGAAGTTCTCTGCCATTTCTGTACTACTTTTAGTAAAACTTTACTTGCATAGGATATCAAAGATATTGTCCAATGATTTCTGTATTCCATTGGGTCATCTCTCTTTGGAATGGGCACAATTCCAGATCTCTTCCAATCATCAGCCAGATACTTGTCTTCAACATTTCTTGGCATAGATGAGTGAGTACCTCCAGTGCCACCTCACTTTCCTGAAACATTTCAATTTTTATTCCATCAATTCCTGGACACTTGTTCTTTGCCAACTCCTTCCATGCACCTTGGACTTCTTCATTCAGTGTCATTGGTTCTTGATCATAAGCTACCTCTTAAAATGGTTGAACATCAACCATTTACTTTTGGTACAGGGACTCTGTATATCTTCCATCTTCTTTTGATGCTTTCTGCATCATTCAGTAATTTGCCTAGAGAATCCTTCAATAATGAAAGTCAAAGCTTGAGTTTTTTCTTGTTCCCCCAGCTTGAGAAAT
>NW_006425689.1:0-1247 GCF_000296735.1 Chrysochloris asiatica | reverse complement strand
TACAGGTGCTAAAATAAATGGAAGCAATGAGAAGGTCAACAAGCTGAACAGAATTTTTAAAGGGCAGCTTTAGAAGACTAAGTATTAAAAAGAAATGTGCAAAGACCTAGAGTTAGAAAATGCTCAGTATTTCTCAAACTGAAAGAACTGAAGAAAAAATTTAAACCTTGTCTTGAAATATTGAAAGATTCAATGGACAAAATATTGAATAATACAAAAAGCATTAAAAGAAGATGGGAGAAATACACAGAGTCACTGGTACCAATAAGAAATGGATGATATTTAAACTTTTCAAGAGATAGCATATGACAAAAAGCCAATGATTTTGAAGGATGAAGTCCAAGGTACACTGAAGACATTGGCAAAGAACATGACTACAGGAATTGATGGAATACAAATTGAAATCTTTCAACAAGCTGATTTAGCACTTGAGGCATTCATTCATCTATGTTAAGACATTTGGAAGATAGCAACCTGGCCAACTGATTGGGAGAGATCCATATTTGTGCCCATTACAAAGATAGGTGACCCAACAGAATGTAGAAACTATTGGACAATATCACTAATATTACATGCAAATAGAATATTGATAAAGATAATTTTTAAATGGCTACAACAGTATATTGAACCACCAAAGTTTCAAGCCAGAGTCAAACAAGGACATGAAATGATGGATATCTTGGCTGAAAACAGAAAATACCAGAAAGATATTTGCCTGTGCTTTATTGACTATGCAGATTCTTTCTATTGTTTGGATCATGACAGGCTATGCACAACATTGCAAAGAATGAATACTCCAGAACACATATTTGTCCTCATGTGGAACCTATCTATAGACCAAGAGACAGTTGTTCAAACAGAACAAAGGGGTACTAAATGGTTTAAAATCAGGAAAGGTATACCAAGGTTGTATTATTTCACCATACATATTTAATCTGTATGCTGAACAAATAATCCCAGAAGCTGTATTATATGAAGAAGAAAATGGCATCAGGATTGGAGATAGGCTCATTAACAATCTGGAATATGCAGATGATACAACCTTGCTTGCTGAAAGCCAAGAGGACTTAAAATACTTACTGATGAAGATCAAAGACCACACCCTTCATTATGGATTAAACCTCAATGTAAAGAAAGCAAAAATCTTCACCACTGGACCAATATTATCATGATAAATGGGGAAAAGATTCAAGTTGACAAAGACTTCATTTTGCTTGGATCCACCACCAACATTTATGGAAGCAGTA
>NW_006425688.1:0-1189 GCF_000296735.1 Chrysochloris asiatica | reverse complement strand
TTTGCTCTTCAACACTTTTAAGAGGTATTGTGCAGACTTGACTAATGCAGTACGTTTGATTTCTTGACTGCTGCTTCCATGAGTGTTGATGGTGCATCTAAGTAAAATGAAGTCTTGTTGTGTAACAACTTTAATGTTTTCTCCCTTTATTTTGATGTTTATTGGTCCCAGTAGTGAGGATTTTTGTTTCTTTACATTGAGGTGCAATCCAAATTGGAGGCTGTGGTCTTTGATTGTCATCAGTAGATTAGAGGAAGACACATTAATGAACTTTGATGCAGATGACACAACTTTGCTTGCTGAAAGTGAAGACGACTTGAAGCATTTACTGATGAAGATCATACATATACTACTGTCTTCAGTATGAATCAACTCTCAACTTAAAAACAAAATTCCTCACAACCGAGTTAGTATGCAACATCATGATAAACGATACAAAATTGAAGTTATCAAGGATTTCATTTTACTTGGCTCAATAGCAAATATTCATAGAAATGAAAGTCAAGAAATCAGATGACATTGCATGTGGCAAATCTGCTGTAAGGCCTCTCTAAAGTGTTAAAAAACAAAGATGTCTCCTTGAAGACTAAGATGTATCTGACCCAACCAATGGTATTTTCAGTAGCTCCATACACCTATGAAGGAGTCCTGGTGTGGTGTTTGTTGTAGGACAAATAATGGAAGGCCAAGTTGGTTTGAATCATAGGGTCAGCGGTTCAAATTCACCAGCTGCTGCTTGGAAACCCTATACAGGGTCACTATGGGTACGAATGGACTTGACAACACTTAACAACAGCAGCATATGAAAACTGGACAATGAATATGGAAAAGCTAAACATTGATGCATTTGATTTGTGGTGTTGGTAAAGAATATTAAGTGTACTGTGCAGTCCTGGTTGGCCACTATTGGATTAGCACTGGATTGCTAACTGCAAGGTTGGTGGTTCAAAGCCACCAGCCATTCCTCGGAACCTAATACAGGATCAATATGAGTGAACCAACCATAGCACTAAGACCAGCATGAACAGATTTGACTTGGAGGAAGTACAACCAGGGGGCTCCTTAGGAGCAAGGATGACAAGACTCATCTCCTGGTCTTTGGGCAGCCCCTGGAAGGACATCGTGCTTGGTAGACAGGCAGCGAAGATAAACTCAAGATAAACTGACACATCGCTGCAACATCAAACAG
>NW_006425687.1:0-1185 GCF_000296735.1 Chrysochloris asiatica | reverse complement strand
AAGTAGAATTAGTGGATATTCATTGAAATGGCAACAGTTCAAGGTCTAAAGACAAGGTCGGTTTGAACTTGAAGAAACCTATGTAACTAATTAGAACTGATTACTTTTGTGTTTGAGGGAGGAGTCAACTAGTAAATTCGAGTCTCATTAAATCCTGTTTACTTGATACTCAGCTTTTGAGGAATGTAATCTCATTATAAATCCTTGAAGTCTAAAACATTTTACTACAACTGTAAAATATGGTTAAACAGAATTGATTTTCATTTTATCTCATATTAAAATCTAAAAGGTGCAACACAAACTTACCCAATGTCAAAAAAAGAGAGAGACAGTTAGATGACTTTCTTATTTTGAAAGTTCCCAGGCATCTTTTTGAAGGCAGAGGGCAGCTTGGTGGTGCTGAGGCATACCACTTACTGGCAGAGAGAAAATGGATAAATGTTTTTCTTATATCTCTTAGTAACTGGTGACCATAGGTATGGCCAGCTCCCACCAATGTACTCCTCCAGAAAAGTTTCTGCTTTCCGACAGCCACACAGTAGTGAGCCATTCAGTTATGAACTGCATCAAATTGAGTAGGTAGCTTTCTGCACCAACCCTGGGTCCTAGATTCAGGTCAGCCTAGCTCCAAACCTGCAGAGCCAGTTCTGGCCAATTCTGGATTAGCAGGAACTCTTGCCCCCAGAAAATTGGTTACAACTTTTTAAAGGTCTGCATGAATTACTTCTGCAATGGGTGCCCAGAGTTCTTATAAGCGCTTAGGTCTATGGGAACTTCATCTAGGACCAAAGTTCACTATATCAATCCTTGCCTACCCGCCATGTGAGCTACTTGGCTGGCAAATTTCTTTCTTCTGAGTCTGTCATCTGTCCTGGTTTTTACCTTTCCTCCTTTTGATTTATTTATTCTTTCTACCCCTCATTCCTCTCTTTATCTTCCAATGCTTTCTATCCTTTATATGTCTGCCTTTATTTTTTTCTTTTCTTTTGTTTTTCTTTCCCATCTCCTTACTACCACTTCCATGTCTTTCTTCCTTTTAATTTTTGTCCTGATTTTCTTTACTACTATCTGGGCTCTTTCCTTTTTACTCATCCCTTTCCCTATTGTGTTTAGTGCATTTTCTTTTTTTTTTTTTTTTATTTTCTTATTTTCTCATCTGTGGTTTTTATTTTATTTTATTTTTTT
>NW_006425686.1:0-1247 GCF_000296735.1 Chrysochloris asiatica | reverse complement strand
TTCTTGAAATGGCTGAACATCAACCATTTCCTTTTGGTATAGTGACTTTGTGTATTCCTTCCATCTTCTTTTGACACTTTCTGCATCATTCAATATTTTTCCCAGAGAATCCTTCAGTAACAAAAATCAAGGCTTGAGTTTTTTCTTCAGTTTCCCCAGCTTGAGAAATGCTGAGCGTATTCTTCCTTTTTGGTTGTCTGACTGAGATCTTTGTCTGTGATAGGCTAATATTCATATGCCTACAGGGAAGACCAGTTAATACCACTATTATTCAAATTTATACACCAACCACTAAAGCCAGTGAAGATGAAATAGAAGAATCCTACCAACTTCTTCAATCTGAAAGTGATCAAACAGGCAATCAAGATGTATTGATCATTACTGGTGATTGGAATGCAAAGGTTGGGAGCAAAGAGGAAGATCACTAGTTGGAAAATGTGGCCTTGGTGATACAAATTATACTGGAGAACGCATGATAGATTTCTGCAAAATCAATGATTTGTTCATTTCAAATACCTTCTTTAGACAGCATAAGAGATGATTATACACATGGACCTCACCAGATGGAATACATAGAAATCAAATTGACTACATCTGCGGAAAGAGACGATGGAAAAGTTCCATATCATCAGTCAAAAGAAGGCCAGGGGCAGACTGTGGAACAATTGCACAGTGTCATATGCAAATTCAAACTGAAGCTGAAAAAAATGAAAACAAGTCCACGAGAGCCAAAATATGAACTTGAATATATCCCACCTGAATTTAGAGATCATTTGAAGAACAGATTTGATGCATTAAACACTAAAGACCGAAGACGAGAAGAGTTGCGGGATGATGTAAAGAACATCATACAAGAGGAGAGCAAAAAGTCATTAAGATGACAAGAAAGAAGGAAAAGATCAAAATGGATGTCAGAAGAGACACTGAAACTTGCTCTCCAATATAGAGATGCTAAAGCAGATGGAAGAAATGAGGAGGTCCAAGAGCTGAACAGAAAATTTCAAAAGTCAGCTGGAGAAGACAAAATCAAATATTACAATAAAATGTGCACAGATCTATCTGGGGCCACCATGAGTGGGGGGTCAATTTGATGGCAATTGGTTAGGTAGCTGTGGTAACCAGCTCTCAAGATGGCGACCCGCTAATTTTCACTCCTGGTGTTCAGGCCTCTGCAGTCTCTTACTTACCTAACTGAAGACTTGTGGTGGTCCCTTACTTATATATACACTGACTTGTGTCACTAACAG
>NW_006425685.1:0-1194 GCF_000296735.1 Chrysochloris asiatica | reverse complement strand
AGCTGGAATGCTCCTTAGAAGACAGAAAGGTAAGACTTGTTCTCTCATACTTCAGGAGGGACCAGTCCCTGGAAGACATCATGCTAGGTAAAGTGGAGGGTCAGCGAAAAAAAGGAAGACCCCTCCCAGTGAAATGTATTGGCACAGTGGCAGCAGCAGTGGATTCAAGTCTAAAACTTGAATCTAAGTCTAAGGATGATGCAGGACTGGACAGTGTTTGTTCTGTTGTGCATAAGATCGCTGAGTTGGAACCAACTCAGCAGCACCTAACTGTAACAACAATGGCTAATGATTGTGACCATTTCTTCATATGTTTGTTGGCTGCCTGAATATCTTCCTTGGTAAAGCATCTATTTATGTCCTATGTCCATTTTTTAATTGGACTGTTTGTGTTTTCTTTAGAGGTGTAGTTTTCTACACATTTTAGAGATCAGTCCCTTGTCTGATATGCTGTTGCAAAATAATTTTTTCCAGTCTGTGGGCTCCCTTTTTTACTCTTTTGGCAACATCTTTTGATTCACATAAGTGCCTGAGTTTTAGGAGGTCCCTGTCATCAATTTCATCTTCTATTGTTTGTGGTTTTAGTAATGTTTGATGTGTATTTATGCCATGTATTAGAGTCCCTCAGTTTGTCCTTAGTTTTTCATTGATGACCTTTATAGTTTTAGGTTTTACATTTAGGTCTTTAATCCATGTTGAGTTTTGTATGGTGTGAGATATGCTCTTGTTTCATTCATCTGCAAATGGATTTCCAGTTTTGCCAGCACCATTTTTGAAGAGACTATATTTTCCCCATTTAATGTGCTTTGGCCCTTTGTCAAAGATCAGCTAACTGTATGTGGATGGATTTATCTCTGGGTTCGTCATTCTGTTCCATTGATCTATGTTAAATTTCCAGTTTTGCTAGTACCATTAGTTGAAAAGACTGACTTCTCTTGTTTTTCGTGCTTTCTTTCCCTGCTTTTTCTTTCTATTCTTCTGTTTCTCTTTTTCCTATCTCTTCTTCCTCTTTTCTTTTCTCTTGTTTTTTTTCATTACTATTCACTTTCTCTTTGCTTTCCTCACTCTTTAGTTATACTTTTGTATTATTTCTTTAGTTCTCTTTATCTTCCCTTGTTTTTATTTTCCTTTCCTTTTTTTTTTTTTTCTTTTTTTTTAAATTCTTTTTCTACTTTTGTTTGTCTGCTTTCCCAC
>NW_006425684.1:0-1248 GCF_000296735.1 Chrysochloris asiatica | reverse complement strand
ATTCCAAGATGTCAGTGTTTGTTGTTATGTTACTCTTCAGGCTCCAAGCTAACCTTTGGCCTGTTTTGCTTTTAAACTCCCTTTCCTTCCCTACAGCTCTCTCCTTCTCTTTCCTGTGTTAAAAAACAAAACAAGAAACGTTCAGGTACTGCTCTTGGGCTGAGTAGCTGTCAACCGTTTGGTTTTAAGTGGACACTGTCTCTTTAAATTTTGAGGAGATCTGCGCACATGCGTCGTAGAACCTTCCGAGGGTGGGGCTATGGTGTCCACTAGCTCATGCACCCCTATATTCACCAGAATGGAGGTACGTAGACAGCAAGGGACCAACGAACAGATACTTAAAAAAAAAAAAGAATGTCCACACCTCTATCTCTTCTGCTCTGTCAGGCATCCGTGGCTGCTCTGATTGTTTCCCTGATTGGCCCCACACAAGATGGTGGCTCCTGGAGTAGCTGAGCATCCCGAACCAGAAAGCAATGGATTTCTTTTTTCTGCCACAAACTCCGCCAGCGGTAAGTCTTCTAACCTTCTAAATATCCCCTTATATGTGGTTCAGAATTTTGGGACCATTCCCTGAGTCTTCTTGGCCCTGTATTCTGTGTTGCCGGCAGAGCTCGTTACTGCACTTCCACCGATCCGCCATCTTGTTTCAACCATCTCATTCCTCTTTTTGGATGTGTGCATTTATTGCAATAAATTCTCTTCTCAGGATTGCTTCTGCCGAGTCCCAATGATTTTGGTAAGTTGTGTTTTCAGTCTCGTTTGTTTCTAGGAACTTTGTGAATTCACGTTTAATTTCTTCTGTTGCTTTCTAGTTTTATAGCATTATGGTCTGAGAAGATGCTCGGTAGAATTTTGATGGTTGTGAATTTATGGAGGCTTGCTTTGTGAACGAACATATGGTCAATTCTGGAAAATGTTTCATGCACACTGGAGAAGAATGTGTATTGTGCCATTGTTGGATAGAATGCTCTGAATACATCTATGAGGTTAAGTTGGTTAATTGTGTTGTTAAGTTCCTCTGTAGCATTGCCGAGTTTCCTTCTGGTTGTTCTATCCCTTCTCGAGAGTGGTATGTTGAAATCTCCCACTATAATTGTGGATTTATCTATTTCTTTCTTCAATTCCATTAAGGTTTGCTTTATGTATCTTGGTGCTCTTTCGTTGGGAGCGTATATGTTTATTATGGTTATGTTGTCTTGCTCAATTGACCCTTTGATCATGAGACAGTGACCTTCTTTGTCTCTT
>NW_006425683.1:0-1190 GCF_000296735.1 Chrysochloris asiatica | reverse complement strand
ATCACCACGCCCCATGGTGGAGGTGGTCTTAGTGGAACTTCCAGCCTAAGTGTGTTATTACAGACAGAAATTATAGACATGATGTGTCATGCTAGCAATAAAGCATGAATGTAAGGCGTATATGCACCACTGATTAATATGAAGATGAGGTTTACACCCAAAGACAGAGGCTTTATAGTCAGAGGACCTGCTTATGGGCTGGTGGTATGTACTTTTTTCCCCTCAGTCTAGTTAACATGGCTCTTTTCTTCTTGTCTGAAGTCTTGACAGTCATTTACTTGTTGGGGCCGTCACTAGTATGCATTCCTGTTGCCAGCTCTCCCCGGGCATCCGAATGCTCTCTGGGTTTGAGATTAATAAAGTGACAAGACCAATGGCAGTTGTGACAGTAAAATGCTGCCATCATGGTATGAACATTTCAAAAAGACTAAGGATGCCATCATTTTATAATATTTTAGTAACATATATTCTCCTGTAATACTAAGAATCAGTTTAGATCCTTCTAGGAATGAGGATTATAAATTAAATTCACTCTCATTATTATGACTTAATGCATACAGTCAAAATCTCAATTGAGATGCTTTGCAGAAAATTGCCTATGTTGTGAAAATGTAGTTATCTAATGTCAGATAATGCACTAGTTTACAATTTTACTATTGTTTGCATTAGAGCCAATTTGAATCATATAGTCTCTAAGAACAGAGTAGAACTGACCCATAGTGTTTCCTAGGCTAAACATTTATGGCAACAGGTCTTCAGGTCTTCTGTCTCACAGAGCCACTGGTGGGATCAAACTGCTGACTTTTCAGTTAGCAGCTGATAAGTTCATGGTGGCACCGGGGTTCCTTAGTTTGCAATAGTGAATCAAAATACTAGAACTGAAATCTATGTTGTGTTTTCTCTCTCTTTATGGTGTTGGACTGGATATGTGGTTTGGCCTACAATGGTAAAGAAAGTGTAAGTAAGTACTATACTATCAGTAAAGTTCAACCAATAAGATATGAAAGTTAAAAAGCATGGAGAGAGATCAGGTAGAGTTAAGTACAAGAAGCCATTTCACTGAAGCTATTTTTCAAATCATTCTAGTTTCTTGATTCTATGTAGATTTTATTAAAGGGATTGGGATCCATATTAGCATTTTTTGGTTAATTTGCTGAGAAAGTTAGATGCTGCTTCTGATAATTTATATA
>NW_006425682.1:0-1145 GCF_000296735.1 Chrysochloris asiatica | reverse complement strand
AATGGGCTTCCCTTTTCATTCTTCTTCCTGAGAAGTTTCAAGATACCACTGTTGGTCATTTCGACATAACTTAGGATGTAATTTTCTGCCTATTTCCTCTTTTGTCTGCTTGTCCCGCTCCACAATCCCCGTTCAGTCTTTTTTTCTAGTTGAAACAGTTCAGCGCCGGCTGTGGCCGTTTGGTTTTAATTGGAAATTGTCTCTATAGATTTCGAGGAGATCTGTGTGCATGCATAGTAGAACCCTCCGAGGGTGGGGCTGGGGTGCCCACTAGCTCAGGCACTTCTATAGTCACCCGAATGGAGGTGCGCAGACAGCAAGGGACCAATGAACAGATACCAAAAGAAAAGAATGTCCATACCTTTATCTCAGCGGTTCTGCCAGGCGTCTATGGCCGCTCTGATCCTTTCCCCACGTGGTTTCACCCAAGATGGCGGCTCCTGGAGCAGCCAATCGTCCTGGACTAGAAAGCAATAGATTTCTTGCTTCCGCCACAAATTCCCCCAGCTGTGAGCCTTCCAACCTTCTAAGTATTCCTTTATATGTGGTTCAGAGTTCTGGGACCATCCCCTGAGCCTGCTTGGTCGGGTATTCTGTGTTGTTGGCGGAGCTCTCTGCTATACGTCCACCTGATCCGCCATCTTGTTTGTTCCTCCGAGGATTGACTTTTGCATCTCTCCAAAAAAAGCTTTTGGAATTTTTATAGGGATTGTGTTGAATCTGTAGATCACTTTGGGTAGCATTGACATCTTAATATTAAGTTTTCACATCTATGAAGATGGTATGTCTTTCCATTTAATTAGATCTTTAATTTCTTTCAGTAATATTTGTAGATTTCAGTATATAAAATACCTTGGTTGAATTTATTTCTAGATAATCTTTTATATGCTATCATAAATTGAGTTGTTTTTCTAATTTCTTTTAGAATTGCTCATTGCCAGCATATAGGAACACAACTTATTTTTGTCTGTTGATATACTCTGCAGTCTTATTGAATTTATTAGCTGTATTTGTTTCTTGTGGATTTTTGGGATTTTCTTTATAAAGAGCATGTCATCTGCAAATAATAGTTTTACATCTTCCTCTCCAATTTTGGATGCTTCTTCCCTCCCCCCCCAGGGGCCCCAATGCAGCCCTCTGTCCCC